>NC_052618.1:7589341-7843575 GCF_016545825.1 Eucalyptus grandis
AGAAGTCCCAGACATGAATGTGCTTTGGAGGCTTCAAACATAAATGGCCACCAATATTAAAGGACTCAGTGGATTAAATGTATGGAAGCGAGGGACAAAATAGTGATGCATGGCTGCATCATCACTGTATCTTAGGTTGAAAATAGAATATCCAAAGGACATTGATCATTGCCTCCAAAGTGTATTAACTAACGACATATTACACATGACCTACTCCACTTCCAAAATGAATAACACCATCTTCTTCTAGATCATTACCAGATGAAAAACAGATTTTCGTTCATATTTGGCAATATTCTTACATCTTACATGTAGAATTAGATATATGCTTTGCTTTAGGCCAAATTTCATGTAGATATATAGTTATGCTTTGTTTTAGGTGATAAGTGCACAACATCTTTTTGAAATTGGATAAAACAATCAATTCTAGACATAAGTTGCGAGTGGTTTGATACCTATTGAAAGTGAGGTAGATGATGTTAAATTGGACCTACTTGAGGAAGGTAACATGTTATTTTCCAAACAAGGCAATAATAGGGTTAACACAAAATGGGATTCCATGCCTTGAGAAAAGCGAAGCAGCAAAACCCATCCATATAATCTATATGCATCCATACGACATCACGGGAATCTTCCTTTCTCTAAATTTACTTGTGATCTGCAATAACTAAAGAACCATCATGCATTGACTCATAAATGATATGCCCACAGCATACAATGAAAGTTGGACCTTGTTATTCAATCAGGTAGAAGGAAATGCGGGTTGCGGAGGAAAGACCGTAGAATCAAGCAAGATGCATAAGGGCCAACCTCTCCAACTTTGTTATTAAAGTCATAGCTCTAGCACCATTGATAATTGCCTAAGGACCACTTTGGTGGCATAAACACAGTTCCTGACAATATATGCAAGCTATATCGTTAATTCAAGCGATAAAAGTAATAAACAAACTATCAAAAACATTGTCCAGTCATTCTGGTGGTCCTATAAAGTCCATTTAGTGTTAAACTAGAAATCCACATATGCATGTTTCTTAAGAAAAGAAAAGTCATAGAAAGACAAATATTTAATTTGACAACTTCATTCATTAGCAAACAGAGAGTTAATGGTAACAAGAATCATACATGATATCATGATAAAATGAATACATTTAACTTTTCTTTGTCTATAAATCGGCTTATCATGGATACCCCTCAAGAAAACCACTTAAGTGAAGCCTTTACATGTTATAAAAAGTAAATGGTGGGAAATAAGCAGTAAACATGCCTCGAGTTTTTTGGCAAAAGTTTCGAGAGCTTCCGTAGGAAAGATTCTAAGGATTCGAACTATCATTTGTTAACAAAACGAAAAAGACCAGATAAAAAGAAGGGGCAGAATTTGCAGTACAGGAAGCATAAAAGCCTTGCATCTAACCGGAACATCCTCCTTGGCGTTCTTTCCCACCCCTTTCCCCTCTTGCCATCCAAAACCCCCTCTAAGATATGCCGCTACAAATCCTCCACCCACCATTCTTGCTCTCTGTCTCTCTTCCTCTCTCTCTCTCTCTCTCTCTCTCTCTCTCTCTCTCTCTCTCTCTCTCTCTCTCTCGATTACAACATTAGCAGCGTAAGGCAAAGGCTGGTTTTGGAGGGCAGAGGAGTAAGCGGTTCTCTTCTCATGAGCAATAACCGTCATTTGAAATGGACGGTTGCGATTGGAACAATGCCGCACGTGGAATCTAAAATCTCGGTTTGCTTCATCGTGGGGAGGAATGAAGACGAGCGTGATAGTGCGCAGGTGAATACGGGCCAGACCCTGGGCTTGGACTTTGGGCTTTAAACTTATGGTGGTTTATATTCTTTTTTGTCGTTGTAGATATTCATAAAGATGCATTGATATTTTTAAAAGCATACATCTCTAGAAAACCTCAATACAATGATTTTTGTGAGCTGTTCTTTGTTCTTGACAAAATTGAGGTGTAAGCATAATCCACTCACATAGCCTTATTCTATTTACATCAATGTATTGATTAATGTGCATTTTGGCCTATTTGACAATGTTGAGAAATCAGTGTTAGGAAATTAAAGAACTCATTTTAAAGTGTTAATAATCTTCAAGTGTTAAAAAGGAAAAAAAAAATAGTTGTTTGACAATCACTGTATATCTATAATTTTTTTCCAAACATAGAATCACGATTGTGATTGGTAGATAAGATTTTAATTATCATCAATTATTTTTTCTACCAAATGAACCAACCCCCAACCTTTTTTCTTACTTATTATTAGTCAATTTATAGATTAATTAAATCTTTTAAGTTTGTCTAACAAGTTTAATTGCATTAATTGCTTTAATTTTCAGCGCGGAGGACTATCCGGCGGTTGACAAGTCAAACGTTTGAATGTCACGTGTTCTTGAAAATAAATAAAAAGAAAATGCCACTAATTTGGTACGTGGTTTTCTAAAGAAGGTAGCATGTTTGTTTTACGAGAAAATCTCGGGTTGGCCTAAACCACGTCGTGGGGACAGCCCATTTAATGGACGACGCGTGGCGCCACGTTTCATCGGGTCCCACCACTCTCTCTCTCCTCCTCTCTCGACTGCGCTTGCGTTTCTTCTTCTATTCTTGTGGGCGCCATGGCCATGGAGCTCGAGCTCGAGTGACCCTGGTCGCGACCTCGAGCTACGGCAACAATTGTCGCGAGCTCCTTCTCAAGTGACCGTGGCTGCTTTTACCTCGAACTCGCGCACAAGGGAATGGCCATAGCAAATGCGAGACTGCAGGTCGACCTCGACCTCGACCATGGCTGCTTTGACCTCGAGCTCGCGCCCAAGGGAACGGCCATGTCTGTGTGCTCGTAACTTGACCTGCCATGGCTACCACAAGCCCTAGGCTCGTGGTCGAGCTTATGGCAGCCGCGAGAGTCCTGGGCTCAAGCACCGCGGCTGTGGTGGCGCGCGAAAAAGAAAAATAACGGCAAGTAGTCACTGTTGAGAAAAAAGGAAGAGAGAGAGAGAGAGAGAGAGAGAGAGAGGACGCAGACGAGGTCGAGAGTTGAATTTTCTAGTCATTGTATCCAAATATAATTGAGCTTTGCGTTCTTAAGAATAGTTATAAAGTTGTTTGGGAGGAATTAGGCAGTTAATATAAGTAAGAAATTTGTGGTCAATCGCCTAATCATGTCTAGCTAATATATAAGATAAAAGTAAGATCAAATGATGCTTATTCTTCGATTCTTGTAACTCCCATTTATAATCTCTCCCTTTTCTTTTCTTTTTGTATTTTTGTCATGCCCATCCAGCTAAAATAGAGAGACATCTCATATTCGAAACTAAAAATATGACTAAACCTATTTTATCCCAAATTTTCTTTCAAATTTCATTTTGCATTTTTTAACTGTTGTTTTCCTCTCCACCCCCCCCCACCCTCCCCCACCCTCTCTCGCTCTCTCTCCTTCACCGTACCTCGTAAATGAAAGTTAAGGCCCACGAAAGCAAGAACAAAGAGAGAACTACCCCCAAGCATTTCGGTTTTCAGTTTCCAGTTAGCTACGGTCCCGGTGACTTAAGATGGATAATCTAAGATGAATAATCGAAAGTTTTTACCATGCAGAGTATCATAAAAAATGGGGCATAAGTATGTAAGATGAGAATTATTTTTGTTTATTTAATTAGAGAGGTCGAGCATACACACACACACACACACGAAGGCAAGCTTGTTTCCGAAGGCAGACTTGTTTCTGTAAACCAGGCAAGGATCCCAGGTGCAAGTGCACATACAGAGACACACAATAACACAGTAAGAGTGGTTTGGGCTAATTAATTCCATTTCCTTTGTGGTCGTGACCTCTAAGCCCTGACTCTTCAAATACCAGCCTATTCTTTCTCCTGCCAAATTGAATGCCAAATTAACAGGGGTTACCATACAATTAACTGTACAGCGTGTGAAATTGGTGATTTTTCTTTATTTTGCATGGTTAATGTTAAAATGTGGATCTAATATATCTCATAAGCGCACGAAACATACATGCTTGCTTAGATGTTGGAACCGAAGATGACCTAGACTTCAGTACCAGAATCACCAGGAGAAGCTCCTCGTTTATCTTGCATATTCATGTGACATGGCATAAACATAACAGAATAAACAAAATGATAATACATCGGCAGAAGAGAGCAAGAGGGAGAGTGCTGATACTAAAGCTATACCTCAATATATCCTTTACAAACTTAGTCTTCAAGTTCAAGCTCTTACTTATTTAGACAGGATCTTAGCCCCCGAGCAGGTTTTAGGTTTTTTTACCTTCTACTGACACTTGAAAAAGCAGCTTTCAAGGTCTCTTCAGTGAATCACTTGAGCTCGGATACATTTTCGGTGCCACGGAGCTAGACCAGTGAGCTATTATGCTTCCAAGCCCACCTCCTGGTTGTCATCGCTCCATCACTTCCTTTTCGCAAAGTTTTGGACACTCACTTGTTGCGCAAAGTTTTGGACATTCACTTGTTGCACAGTGAGAAGCAGTATAAGTAATGGAAGGACATGCTCTGCAGCAAATTCTAATCCATACTGAAAGCAGAATAGTAATAGTCGTTATGATAAAGAGAACTTTCTACTTTACCGTTAAAACAACAATGGTACCAAGAAACACAAGTATTTGTAAACGGGCATTTTGAGTAGAGCTGCAAATGCAACCTGCTTAAGCATTGAGTTAGCAACTCCAAGAGCACATGTGAGCATAGGAGCAGAACAGGTCAACGTCAACAGCAGCACAACAACAGCACAACGTTGAATTGTTTGTAAAATTTCAAGGGTAGCTTGTTTGTCAAGCTTAGGAATTAAATCCCCTAAACATAGCAAAACATTGACTCTCACCTTCCAAAAGAAACAAACCAAGCATCAAACTAAATGCGAAAGATGAGAATCAACAGACTTCATGCACATAAGATAACTCTCCAGCATATAAAATATATTGGAAGAATATATAAGCAAATGTATGATTAAACAAGATTGATGGATTATTTATCATCAAACATGGCAGAAGCATACGCAATGATGTAGAAGCAATCGGATGTAGAAGCAATCAGAATCTAAATGAAGAAGATGAGGATGAGAAGAGAAAGAGCCACCAAAGCAAAGAGAGCAACTGAAACTTTACCACCCAATTGAATGGCAAAGACCTCATACTAAAGGCAGGCATCCACTATACAAATGTCTAACCTAGCGTAAGTTTTTGCTCAAAAAAAAAAAAAAAAACCTAGCGTAAGTCAAAAAGTTAAGATAACCTAGATAAAGACAAAGAAATAGTCATCAAGGTGAAAAAAAGTGGGAAAAAGTGAGTTTCCGATTCACATGAAAACTACTGAGTCATGGAAAAGTCATTGAGTTAAGCCCCTTGGTACCCTTCCAATGTATTTTCACTTCAATACTCCAAAGAAAATAAAATTCGGTGAAAGAGTCAATATAATGGGTCCGGACAACAAAACAATTTCAGTGTGCCGCCGTCTTAATTATTGTTTCATGCAAATAAATCTAGTTTCATTAAAGCAACAGATAAGTCAAGTTGTCCCTTAAATCTTTCTTTTTTTTGGTTCATAAAACTTCACTTTGAAGGAAAAGAGATACTTTTATCCGCATTTCTGCTTTTCTTTTACAATGTATGCAAGAAAGATTTACAGAAAAAAGCAGCCAATCTGTCTACATGTAGACATCCTTGCTGTCCAACATTTGTTCCTGAAGTTAAAGACTTAAGACCAAGTACCTGAGACTTTGCTATTGACATCTGGCATCTTGGCTCATATGCTAAGCTAATGCAACAAGCTTTACTTCCGACAGAATTATTGTTGTTGACAACCTCTTTTGTTTCATTCTCACATTCATTGTTGGTGATGGAGTTCTGTCCACACACTGTTTCGCTAGAACTGTTTATGATCGGTGGATACTCCAACTCCAAGATGTGTGTCTAGCTCATTGATAATTACTGTAGTTCCTTTATCATCGGAGTGCACTTGAGGGATTGGATTTTGGGGAAATCGTGATGCCAGTGACATGAATGCCGAACTGCAAAAGCAAGAAAATGGGAAGAGAGGATCCTTTTCGATAGGATGACCTCTGTAGGTGCAATAATAAAACAATCGGAGCACTTGATAGAGACTGATGTAATTCAAAATGCATTAGCATTTTATTATGAATGCTTCTTCATTGGATCAAATGAACTGTTGAAACGCACGATGCTTCCATCGCTCTCATAGAAAACAAGTGCATTGTGCTCATGATTCGCAATTTCTTAAGATGCTAATGCATTTTGAATTACATCAGTCTCGTTCCGACGGTGACGATGGTGGCTGGGCTTCAATAGAGACGGTGGTGGCTGGTTCCAACAGCGATGGTCGTGGTTGGTTCCGACGGCGACGGTCGGAGTTGGGCGGTCGTGGAGTTGAAAATGAGCGGTGGAGAAGATCTGGGAGAGAGAAGGCCTTCTTCGCATATTCCTGCATATAAGTGGAGGTCTTCTCCTTCATAGCTCCAAGCTATTAATTACAGAGAGGTTGGTTCGTCCGGACTTGGACTTTAAGGGCGCGCATGTTTTATTTCTATTCATTTTCTGTTCCTGGAACATAAATAAAAAAGTGTTTCTGTTCCGGGAACAATTTTTGAATAAAAACGCGTTTGGTAAACTTGTTCCGGAAATAAAAAATGAACAGAAACACGTTTGGTAAATTTTATTCTTTTTTTTTTTGTTTCTTTTAATTTTTCAATATTTTTATTTTATTTTTCATTTTTTCTTTCTTTTTTATTTTTCTTTTTTTTAGCTGGTAGCCAGCCTCCGGCGATTGGCCGACGGGGCCGGTAGCCTCGCCTAGCCACGGCGAGGCTCGCCGTGGTGGGCGAGGCTCGGCCTCGCTTGGCCGGGCGAGCTCGGGCTCTCCCCGATCCGGCAGGCCAAGCCTCGCCGGGGTCGGCGACGCTCGGCCTCGCTGAATCTAGGCGAGCCCGAGCTCGCCCAGCCAAGGCGAGGCTCGGCCTCGACGGCGTCGCTGGCCCTTGACAGCCGATCGCCGGCCATGGCCGAGGCTGGTGACCGGCGAAAGAAAAAAGAAGAAGAAAAGAAGAAGAGAAGAAGAAGAGAAGAAGAAACGTTTCTTCAAAATTGTTTATGGAACAAGAAGTAAGTTTTTTTGTTTCTTTTTTTTGTTCTTTTTGTGTTCCAGGAACAAAAGAACAAAAAAAAAACATAAACGCAACCAAAAGCGTTTCTGTTCTTTATTTGTTCCCGGGAACAAAAAAATAAAAAAAATGTTCCAGAAACACTTTTTAGGAACGTTTCCATGCAGCCCCTAAGATTGTTGCAGTGGTGGATACGCATGTACGAGGACTTTAAGACTGATAAGAGAGAAGAGAGAAGAGGTTGGCTCAGTGTGGGAGAGAGTTAGACGTTGCAGTGGATAGGATACGCATGTACGAGGGATACAAATTTTGTCCTCAACGCAATCATTACGAAGGCTCAGCTTTTTTAATAATTTATATTTTATTTTATTATTGGAAGCCATCCGATGAATGTGAGGCTCATCCCCAGCCGTCCGATCTCCTTCGCATGCCTCCTCTCCCTGGGATTATGGATTAATAATGGAGGAACTTTTCTAGAAGACTTCCTCCCACAAATTTATTCATTTACCAACGTGGTTTTCATCAAACTTATTCTCCAGAGCTTTAGTAGTCTAATTGTGAATGTTCTCTATCATAGCCAAAGGGCCGAAAGAACGGTCTTTTTTCCAACCAATTAGCGGTGAAAAGAGCGTCAATCCACAATAATCCAAGTCTAAAGAATATAAATATGTCATATGTGTTGATGATGATAGGACTATGGCTGGTTAGGCACCCATTAAGAGGTTGCTGATACGAGACTGTATTTTAATTTTTGAAAATACCAAACACATATTTGGATTTTTGAAAATATCAAACACTTTGTAGTTTGCCATCAATTATAATTGTGTCTTTTTATTTACGACTTTATTTGATGTTCATTCTCAATTCTTCAATTTTTCACACGCTCAAAACCACCAAACCAACTAGAAGGTCACCCAACTCTAAGCAAGACAGACGATGATGAAATGATTATTCAAGGAGGGGCAATTTGATCTCTTTAAGGTGGGCTTTCGCTTAAAAATTGTGTGAAGGGTACTTGTAGAAATAAATGTATAGCGGTCATCGTATCATAGCCAAGATTGGTTATTTTTTTCCTAAGATATTTTTGTGTTCAAGGAAATGTAGGAGGGGAAAAAAACACTTGGTCGCATTCAGCGCTTGATATTTGACATAAAGATCATTTCGGATTTCCATTTTTCCACCATAACCGAGCAAAGAAATGATAAGTAAATACCCTCATTTTGGACTTGAGAATAATCAAGGGAGAATTTAAAAAAAAAAGAACAAAAGAACAAAAGCCCAAAAGAAGAGGAATAACGGTAGAGGATGTCGCAATCTGCATAATTTGAGGAGAGGGGCGGTGATGAGTGATGAGCTCTGCTGAATTCATGGGTCTTACCCATGCTTCGACTAGCACCTCATTTTGGACTTTAGAAATCTTCGGACACTCGGCGTTTGGACATGAACAAATCACAAAAATCGGTCTCTAATATCCTCGGCAATATTATGAAAATAAACTAGCAATTTTACAACAATTTATCTATTTTTTTCTTTTATCTCAAAATCTTCAATCTTACAATAATTTATCTATTTTTTTTCTTTTATCTCAAAAGCTCCAAGAAGGTGAGCGAGATCATTTTACACGCATTATAGGCAACATTATATGTAAAGAGGAGGTCTTGTCCTTCATAGCTAGCAATTAATTGCAAGCTAGAAGAGAGTGGCGCATAGCTGGAGAAGAGAGAAGAGGTCGGTTCGTCCTGCAGTGGCAGAGACTTGGACTTTAACTTGACTTTAAGACTGTTGTTGCAGTGGATAGGATACTCATGTACGAGGTATACAAATTTTGTCCTCAGCAACGCAATCATTACAAAGGCTCAGCTTTTTTTAATAATTTATATTTTATTTTATTATTGGAAGGTCAAGCCATCCGGGGAATGTGAGGCTCATCCCCAGCCGTCCGATCTCCTTCGCAAGCCTTCTCCCGCTGGGATTATGGATTAATAATGGAGGAACTTTTTTGACTTATCTGCTTTGCACCCAAAAAAACCAGCCAAAAGCGATCTCCTTCCTCCTTTCACCTCAAAACCACCGCATGGTGATCGTTTTCTAAATTCTAGAAACCATTTGTCAACCCTTAGCCAATCCCGTATGGACTCAAAGACAGCCCGCAGATGCGCGACAAGAAACCTCCGGTGTCGAAAACTCCGCTCCGTATGGACCACTATATTAATTCGAATTGGTATTCACGCGGTGGAGGAAGGAGAAAAACAAGTTCAAGTTATTTAGAAAGGTAATAGCAGAGAGAGACCTTTCCCATTATAATTTTACTAGACCAAACCAAACAAAAGTTGATGACCAAACAAAGAAATAGCACAAAACACACAATATTTGTATTTGTGTGCATATGTTTCCGATTTAAAAAAAGTAAAAAGTCAGCTAAAGAGTACCCAGTACTCGGTTTGCCAACAAATACTTGTCACGTGAATCCAGATTTTGGTAATTTGTACAAGTTCAAACAAATCAATTGGCATATAATTCATTTTCATGATGATGAGTACTTAATGATATTGAAGTAAATGTATTAATGAGTACTCAATGATAATGAACCACCCTGCTCAAAACTACATATTCATTATTTTCATTATTTTTTTGACTTCTCTTACATCACAACAAGAAGTTATTTTTCTGCATGACTAACATGCCGGTGGATGACGAAAGGGCAAGTAAAGGGAAATGAAAAAAAAAAAAATAAAAAACTTATTAAAAATGTTCTCCCTTGGAAATGAAAGGAAAGTTCTAGAACTGTTCATGTTTGCAATTCAATTGATCCAATCCATACATCAAAAGAATTTCTAATCTATTTGCATTAGGATTTTTTTTTTATTTTTTGTATTTTTCCTTGAAAAGTGCTCATCTATGGCACATTCATACATCATACAAATATAAAGTAAAGGGGAATTCCTATTATAAAGAAAAGAAAACTCTCTCTAATGATTAGAGCACATGGTGGATCCTGAATTTCATAAAGAGAAAAAGTTAAATGTATAGGACAATTATTGCTACTTAATTACAAAGAAAAATCCTCTCACCAAGGATCTCGTCAAATATTTATTTACCAATTAAAAAGGAATTTTGGGAGAGAAATGCTTCTTAGTTTAGTCTAGAATTGGATTAAATCGAATTCACAAAAAAATTCATCAAAAAGTTTCATAAAATCAAAAATTTTAATAAAATAGAGTGCCTACGGTGCAATATTAGGAAGTATTAGAAAGTATATTCTCATTCCATATATCCAACTCCATTTATCCAACTGTTACTGAGATCAAATCCGTCCAACTCCAACAACATCATTAATATAGTGGTCCATACTACCAGATGACTTTAGTAGATTTTGGTCAATTGAAAATTTAGTATTCATTTGAGGTAACAAAACAAAATCAAGAATTCAGAAAGAATGAACCGGCCTCACCCGCATACCCCTATTCACTCACCTCCTACTATTTACTAAGATTGATTAGTGATTAATGATAATCCAAATAAGGCATGGATTGGGAATGGGCTTGCACTCATGTAATAATACCAAAAATAATTTTCTAAAGACCATAAAGATTAGAAAAAGTTAAACTCTTAAACTAGAATCCAAATGATGCGTGAGCATATTAGATTAGGTGAAAAGAATTTCATGAAATAATTTGCTTTATAGAGACCAAAAAAAAAAAAAAAGATAGAAAGTCAAATTGTTTAGACTTCTCCTCTGACGCCGAATACGAGCTTTTTCTTTTGCATCCGTGAGTCTCGACAGAGCCAAAGCCGACCATACTCCCCATACTCCCGGACGTCCGACTACACTGGCTATGGTTTCCGAAAGAATTCTAACCAAATCATCCATCACTACAAGCCCTTCCCCATACCGTTGAATCTTTTTTTTTTTTTTTTGCTTAGTTGGAGTGTAATTACTCCTTTCCTCTTATGTTTTACGAACTGATTTCAATTTTTTTATCAAAGCCCATCAAATATTGATCGAAAAACTTAATATCACATAAAACTACTTTTCGTTCCTATATTTCCAATATTTTATAATCAAGCGGAACTACTAAGTCCAAAAGCTAATGCTAGGTGTAAAAATATTGATCAAAAACTTAATATCACATTACATAGTTTTAGGTCATTCGTTAATGATACCTATGTATCATTATAAAAATTGCAAAATAGTAGATGTGATTGTGATTTGATTGTGATTGATCGAACAAGAGTACTAGAATCATAAAAAAAGAAAAAAAAATTAATTGCATTATGCTAGGTCCTAAGATTATAAATGCTCAATTGTAATTTTCTTTTGAAAATTCAAAACTCAAGTTGAAATATTTGCATGCATTACTACTATGTGTGCAATGTGTCATATTGCCCATATATATATACACAAAAAATAAATTTATTCTTGCGCGAGCAATTTTCTGCCCCTCCTATGTAGTTAAAGAGCATATTAGGACTGGGGTTTCTTTTTCCCATATGAAGGACCACACATAATAGGTTTTAATTTTGGGCTACACCATCAACATATGGAAATCATGAGTATTAGTTACCACCATAGTACAACTTTACATATTTTTGTGTCAAAAATTTTAGAATGTCCCCCAAAAAAATGAAACTTAGGGATTAAATCATGAGCATTCAAATTTGGCGGGTACATCTAGTAGAAATCTAAATCCCTACTTACCATTTTATTTATTATGGGGCTTTTTGTTAAGTGTCTTGGTAAGTACATTTGAAGTATTTTAGCGGATATTATTGACATCTTAGATCATTCCTATTCCTCGTGAGCTCATTTGGGTAAAGCCAAGATGCCTATTTTAACCTTGGAATGATGTGATCTTTAGAATTATTATTGAAATTCTAAATTTGATAGAGCCAAATCTATCCAACTTGTACCAATATTTATGATAAGTATAATTTCATGCGAATAGTTTTTTTCTTTTTCAACTTGACTAGTAATTGTGAAGATTGTCACATACATTACATAAAAAAGAGCGAGCTAAAAAGAAATTGAAAGATTTTAAAAACTTGAAAAGTTTTGATTATGAAGATAGGTCACATATGCTGCTACATACTACATACGAGCCATATTTCCTCCAAAGGTGGTATCCATAAATCTTCCTTTTGAATTGTTATGACTTATTAAAAAATATATTAAACCAATTTTTCCTACACAATTGCATCCTTTGAGTTTTCTCCCAGTATCTACTCTCTTTTTTTTTATATATATTTTTTTTCCTGTTGATGGGTGAAAATATATAAATCTATCTTTTTATCTTATTAAGAACTTTGAGTTTGCTTGTTTACCAACTGTTGTAACTCTTGAATTTTCTTCATGAATAGTCATAACTTTTTACTCTTCTTTAATCCATAAAAGTCATATTTTTCACCTGGAGGCATTTTTCACATGCACGAGTGACAACAATTTTACGTTATGATATATATGTATGTATAAAGTTGGGGCATCACGTTGGATTTATGATATTGTAGGAAAGAAATGATGGTATGAGTGGGTTAGGGCCGTCTACAAAATGATATATTTGATTAGAAGCCAGTGTGGGCCTGCATTTTTATTTTTTGTTTTTATTATTTTTGGAATTCCCAACATTTCCAATTTAACTTTTTAAACAAAACTGGCATGCATTTCATAATAAAACATAGGAATGTGCTGTTACCATGGGTCTTTGTTAAGCACTTTCAAGATTTACTCTTTTTTAGGGCGCACCGCAAATTAAAAATGGCATAAGATTTGTGAGGATGTCTCATAGATTGTCAGATCAAACACGTGTGAACTCTTAATGTATAAATTTAATATATCTATATATATGTGGGTAGTTTCGACACTATAATAAACAATCGGTCTTTAACGAGATAAAAGCAAGACGCTTAATATCGAATGCCAATTACAGCTGAATAATTTAGATTAAATCATGTGCTCCTACAATATGTGTGTTGTGCACGGCTGGAGAAAAACAGTACTCAGTACTCAGAAACGTCCAAATTCTTTTCACGCGGACGTTCAATAAATGCATTTTAAGTCATTCGTTAATTAGAATCTTACTTAAAATTATTAAATAGAAGAAAGTGGGGGGAAGCGTCCGAATTCTTTACACTTCTAGAGGGATCATTTTATACAATAGAGAGAAGAGATTGTCTCATAGATTACGTCGAGCCCCCTAAATATTCTAATTTGGTTTCAACTCGTATTGAATGGGATTTAGGAGTTGGGAGATAACAGAGGATGGTAAGGAAATATGCATATGAAGAATGCGTGGTTAGCTAAACCCACCTCAAGCTCCAAAGAAACATAGAATTTAAATTCTGATGTACGGTTTTGCACTAGTGAATTGAAAAACAGGCTTATTGCTAATAAGGAAACTGGCTGCCTCTTATAAATTTAAAATAATTAGTCACTTTTAAGACATCATAATCAAGTGATATGATCTAGAATTGCAATGACAGGTGTTTGGCAAGGGCTGCCCTCGCCGACATTGGGCGAGGTCACCCTCGCATGGGCTGGCTAGGGCCGCCCTCGCCGGATGCTATGCAATTAATTAATATTTTTGCTTAGGGGTTAAAAATTAATCTCTAATTTTTTAATGTGATAAATAATTAAATGGGTTGCTAAAATTTAGGTGTCAACAAGAATTATATGATCTCACCTAATTTTATTATATGTCTCCCAAATGACTTTGAACCAACTTGAAACAAGCATCACGAGAGTTTTAAAAAAGCCATTTTAGTTTCGTTGTGTATTGCATGGTCATTTCAAAGTTGTTTCTACCGAATAAGCTTGGTTTAGTCAAGTGTGTAAGTTAAGGTAGTTTTGTGATATTTATCGAAAAGAGAAAGTCACATTCAGAATATATTCAAAAATCATTTTTTAACTTATTTATTTATTTTTATAATAAAATAACTTTACAGCTCAAAAGTTACTCTCCTCAAAAACCTCTCAAATTTTTTTTCCTCTCTCCTTTTTGCCTCCATATGCTCATCCCCAAAAATCATTTGGCCTCCCCCATTTCTCTCTCTCCAATCCCCCACGCCACCCCCAATATTTTCTCCCTCCTTTCCGTTTCTTCCCTACTCTCTCTCTCTCTCTCTCTCCCCTCCCCCCACGACACCACCTTCTCCCCCAACGTGAGAGCGTGCGAAGATATCTGAGCAGATCAATGAAACTCGAACATCTTTGAAGCCTCAGCCGTCGGCCCTCCATCGCCGTCGTGGCGTTGCCTCCGCTCCCCGGTCTCGCCTCCACCCTCCATCATCTTCTTCAACGATCCTCTCCCTCGGACACGCGTTGCCATTATAATCAATCTCTACTTCAATCGTGTCGAGAAAAATTTGTTAACAAATGTGCTCGAAAACTCTGTTTTCAGGATTCCTGGCCCATGCAGACAAAGGTTTGTTGACATCTTATTTAGCATTTGCTTTCTTAGTGCCTTTCACATTGGATAATTCCTGGCCCATGGAGTAATTCATCTCTATTGGGGTAAAACTCTGTTTTCAGGATTCTCTCTCTCTCTCTAAATTTATTTATGCGGCTGCATTGGATGATTCTTGAAGGTTATTCTTTCTGATGCAAATGTTCCTGGGGAAGGAGAGCACAAGATTTTTTCATATATATGATTGCAAAGGAATCTTCATGGTTTTGATCCGAACACTCGGCACTGTCTTTATGGCCTGGTAAATTTGTTTTGCACTCTGCCTCTGTACTAATAGCTTTCCTCTTCTCGGCTGGTTACTTTAGATTCCGCTGAGTTATTATCTAATTTGGTTCACTATAATCAGGATGCTGACCTGATTATGCTTTCGTTAGCGACACATGAGATTCACTTTTCAGTTCTCAGAGAGGTAAATAGATTATCCAATTTTCCATTTTGGGTTGTGGGATGCAGCAGGATCTCATTTTCTGGTGTCCTTTTTTTTTTTTTTTTTCTCTCTCTCAAAAAATCTGCAGGTGGTCACTTTTCCAGGACAACAGGAAAAATGTTTTCAGTGCGGCCAAGTTGGTCACCTGGCTGCTGAATGTCGTGGCAAGACTGCTGATGATATGTTAAACGATATTCCTATCCACAAGAAGAAATATCAGGTTTGTTGAACTCTGATTTCATGTTCAGTCTCTTATTCCCTGCTTTTCTTTTGTATGACTGTTTGTAATGTGGCAGTTCCTCAACATTTGGGTACTCCAGGAGTACTTGCAGCATGATCTGGACATACCAAATCCTCCGTTCGAGATTGATTTTGAAAGGATAGTGGATGATTTTGTATTTTTATGTTTCTTCGTTGGCAATGACTTCCTTCCACATATGCCTACATTGGAGATTAGGGAGGTATGTCACATCTAGGTCCTTTGATCAGATCACTATTATGTGTGGCAGCAATCGCGAACTAAGATGTTCACAACTTTTCGCCTAACAGAGACATGATTTCATGCTAACCTGGTGGTTTTGCTTGGGTTTATTCTGTGTGCTCACTAATTATGAGGACTTAGAATGCTCATTGTGCATCTTTCTGTTCTTCAGGGTGCTATCAATTTACTAGTGATGGTTTATAGGAGGGAGTTCACTGCCATGGTAGGTTACCGTACTGAAGCAGGCGAGTTAGTTTCATTATGCATCCTTTGATATGCAGTTTCCAGTTGGATAATGTTGTGGTTGGATGATGAATTCATGGGTTGGTTGCTCTAATACTAGTTGTTCGGGTTACATGTTCTTGTTTGTTGAAGAGTTTATTTCTTCTTTAGGATGTGGTTTCCACAAGGCTTTTCTAATTATTTTTAGCTGCCATAACTATTTGCTGTCAGTATGTTTTTGGAAAGACATTCTCTATTTTGCATTTTTTCTTATAGTTTTGTTTTAACTCCTGCAAATTTGATTTTATTTAGTGAACACCTCAAATCAGTTGGTATATGCAGAGTCTATTTTTTCATATATATTTTAAGGTTTTGGTAGAAAATCCAACAAATCCTAGTTTGTGATGGTTGTGTGAATCCATTAGTCTATTCGTTTCTTGTAAAATTTAATGTATTGACAGTCTTTGATGAGGAGTTTTAATTTCTTTCTCGTGTCCAGGTCATGTTAGACAGAGTAGAACATTTTATCCAGTCTGTTGCTGTCTACGAAGATCAAATTTTTCAGAAGCGGGCTCGCATACAGCAGGTAACTTTGGTCATTTATGAATGCTATAAAGTCAATCTGTTTGTAAGGCAGCATGTGACGGAGAATTCGAAGAATGATCCAAATTCTTTCAGTTTCTTTTGGTGTTATTCGTGGAACAAGTGGAGTGGAAATAGATTTTTTTTTTTAATTCCATTGAAAATAGTCGTTCAGGACTCATAATCAATTAAAGCACGTGATACTTTTAGTATGGACTAGTGAGTACAATACATATGCTAGCATTCAGTCCTATTTAACTTTGTGCTCGACATTTTCTCTAGGCACTGGAGAATAATGAAGAGATGAGATCTAGATCAAGAAGAGAGTCATCAAAAGAATTACAAAGTCCAGCTGTTGACAAGGTATGCAAAGAGTTGATTTTCTCCTTTACCTGTGTGGTCATTGAATATCTTCTGTTTTGCACTTTCAGTTGATCAAAGGCAATTGAAATGGGGCAAGTCATAATTTCTGTAATCAATAAAGATGATGCAGTTTTGTTTGGGCGGGGACTATCATTAAGTTTGATTTAGTTCTCTGATTGTAGGTTGGGATTTAATGAAGAGATCAGGTGCACTGAAAAGATGTGCACTTAACAAGTTGAATGAATCAATCTTTAAGTGGCTCCTTTTATATCTTCCTAGCTTTGGTTACTCCAACCTCTCTGTTCAATAGATTTTAGCATTATTCAACTCTTGCGCTGTCTAACCGAACGCATAGTCTTATATGATGAGTGATGTCTTATGGACTCCAGTGTGTACCATACATGAGCTTAAATGATGTTGACGCTACTCTTTTTTGGGGGCCAGAGTATTTCTTCTATGTTCATTTTTTCTTGTGTGTCTTTGATTTTTTTTTTTTTTTTTTTTTTTTTTGGGGGGTGTACCATTGAACTGTGATTTTTTTTTCAGTATGCTATCCAGCATTTTAGATAGTCAGTTAAATTGAAGTCAGTTAAATTGAAAAGTTTGACTTTTTGATGTGTTATTTTTGTGGATGAATTATATCTATTGTCAGTCCCATTATCAATATCTCAAAGGAAACATGAGAAGCTTTACGAGCTAAATAATCAATTCTTGAGTTTGATACACTATTGTTTGAAATCAGGTTAGATTAGGGGAGCCTGGATACAAGGAAAGGTATTATGCAGAGAAATTTCATGTGTCAACTCCGGAGGAGATAGAGAGAGTTAAGAAGGAAATGGTAATTTTTTTCTTGTATCTTGAAGCATTCAGTTTACTTACTTTAATATCAGTATTATTTCTCATAATTATTTTACTTTTATTTCGTCTCGTTTGTCTTGGTAACTTAGTATATATTTGTTTTACAGTGTTCTGTGCTTACTCTCCTTGATTTTAATTATTGTGATTGTTTGTGGCATCGATTTAGTTTGTTTGGATGCTAAAGCAGTCTTCAGACTGTGAATCTCTTAATAGCAGTTCCTTTACATTTAGATGTCTACTTTTATTGCAAACCTGTGTGGATGTGGAAGTTATGTAGCTTTGAGGAGCTGTAACTGTGTTCTTTTAAATAGGAAAGACATCGATAATTCCTTTTTCTGATATGAATCAAGAGGGAAGTTCTTTTTACGTTAATTTTCCATAGGAAGTGTTCCTTTTATGGAGATTGATTTATTTAGGAGTATACCTGATAGTTTTCACAGCCAATGTTTTACTTGGTGATTTCTATGGAAGAAGGATCTGAATAGCATTTAGTCAAGTGCGTTTGGACTTCGGATGAGGCTAATTTATTCTTCTGCTTATCTTAGACAATTTAAAGTATGACAGTTAGATATTCTGGAAGAAATGTTGCTATTGGGGCATTAGCTTTTCTTTTTATTGTTGGGTAAAAGGGTATTGGTCAACTAAGCTGGAATGTTCTGATGCCAGGAACTAAGCTGGAACATTCTGGCTCCATCATTTGTTCAAAATGGTTTTTGGTGAACTAAGCTGGTACCATCTGAATCCTACTAGAGCAAATAGATGTTTTGACGTATCTCAAGTAGATGCTCATGTGGTTGCATTTGGTCTTTACATGGTTCAAATCCATATGCCACTAGGTGCCAAATTTGAGTGTGATAGAAAAGAGTGGCAGCTTCCTTGTGACTTGATATTTTTGTGGGTACGATACTTGGTAGGATTTTTCATGTTGACAGTGCCTATCTTTCGCATTGTAAATAGATTTCATGGACTTATTAATTGGATGAGTTCTCGTTGTCAGAAGCTTCAGTTTCACTGCAATTCCTCATTCCAGATTGTGTGGCTTCTTCAATACATTTGCCCTTGGAAAAATGTTAATTTCTCTTGTTTGTGAAGTCCTAGATTGCTATTATCTTCCCACCTCTCTAGCATCGTAAAGATATATCATGGACTTATCAATTGGATGACTTCCTCATTGTTAGATGCTTCAGTTTCAGCCGCAGTTCCTTCTTATAGGTTGTGTGGTCTCGTCAGTACATCTGCCCTTGGATAACTGTTAATTTCCTTTGTTTGTGAAGTTCTCAATTGCTAGTATTTTCCTACCTGTTTGATTATTACAATTGCAGTTTTGTATCGAGGTTAATGGTTGATGGCATTTCTGCTTTGCAGGTTTTGAAATAGGTCGAAGGTTTATGTTGGGTCTGTTGGTATTATTACTAAGGTGTTCGATCCTGGCAATGGTGAGTTTTACCATTAAGGTCTGCAAGAAATAATACTGATCCATCTTTACATGCCTTTTAATAGCAATTATCTGATTCCATTGCCTAGAATGTGCTTATAAACTGTGCGTATTGGACGGTACTTTGAAGACCTCCTGCTAGGATATTGAGCAAAAATCTTATTATTTTGTTTAGTCAGATGAATCTTGCATGCCTCATTTTTTGGGTAGCTTTACTCGAAATGTATTGAATTACCACACTATGATTTCCCTACTGTCAGTGCTACTGTTAAGTTGCAATTTGGTTTTCATGCTACACTAGTTTTTGTTAGCCAATTTTTTATATTTGAATTATTGAAAGTTGTATACATGCTTGTTCAGGTACTATTCATTCCATTATGCTCCATTTGCTTCTGATCTAAAGGATTTAGCTGGTCTGGAGATCACATTCTTCTTGGGAGAGCCTTTCAAACCATTTGATCAGCTCATGGAAACCTTACCATTTGCAAGGTTTCTTTTTGTTTTCTTCTGCTTTTGAAAATACTGGGGACCATTATATTAGTCCTTTTTGTACTTCAAATTTTCTTTTTAGACTGCTCATATTTGGTGTTACAATGCAAGTGCTATGCCAGAACAATATAGAAAATTGATGACGAGGGAGCGGTACTTGCACGACTTGCCATTTGAGCTGGGTGTCGGCTTCCCAATTCCACCATTTTGGTTGGGAGGAATGGAAAACTTTCCTCCCATCATCGGCCTCTTCCCAAATCAGTTGCTATCTCTGTTGGGCACAAACCGCAACCCAAATGTGGCGGCCCGTTCATTTAGATTCCTCTCTATCAGCTGGGCCCTCTCGCACAACTCATAATAGTCTTTGAGATTCGATGGTACTAGCGGGTCCTTGATCTCTAATCTCAAACCATCTCTGAATCTCCTCGCCTTGTCCATTGGGTCCTCAATCAACCTCGGTGCATACTAACCACTGGAGTTTGCCCTAGTAGCCACCCTTCCAACATGGAAGAGAAGGTGGGGGGTTCGAATCTCCACTTTCTTAGGGAGGGTTGGGGTGGGGATGATTTAGTTTTTGGAGTGAGTTTCAACTCCCACGCCCTGTAAGGAGGCATGGCAAAAAGTCTGAGAGTAAAAGTTAGAGTATGAATAGAGTAGAATCGATCAAAAAAAAAAAACCTCGGTGCATACTTGGACAACTCAGCAAACTTTGCTTTGTATTGGTCCACGAACATTTGACTTTGATGGAGACGTTGGAACTTGGCCATTTTCTGCTCTTGCGCACAATCTAAAAAGTACTTTTCGTAGAAGGCCTCAATGAAGGCATCCCACTCCGGGACCGTATCTTCGGGAAATACTCTCCCTTTGGTGGCTTCCCACCAAGTACTCGTGTTACCTTGCAATTGGTAGACAATTATGACTACCTTGTCTTCTTCAAAGCACCTCAGGAGTGCGAAGACTTTCTCTAGTTCTTGGATCCAAAAGGTTGCAGCTTCCGGATCGCCAGCTCTAGTGAACCTTGGTGGTTTTAGTTTCAAGAACTCCACCAGCTTATGCATAAGCTGTTCACCATTCCCATTTTCTGGTGGGACTTCAACAGGTGCGGCGGTGACAGTAGCAACGGCATTCACAGCAGCAATGGTGGCGGCAATAGCAGCAGCTTGGTTCTAAGCTTGCTGACCGATCATATTCCCAAAGTTTATGATGCCTGCACGATCCCATCCAACCTAGAATCGCCCGGTGCTCATCTGCCAGCACCAGCCTAAGGCGGTACTTTTCCCTCGGTACTAACCAGAGCTGATGCTCTACCTCTAGTACTTGCTTGTCTCGGTGCCCTCCCTCTAGCACTTGTCACAGTCACTACAACCCTTTTTCCGAGGGGCTCTTTGCTCAAGATCGCTCATCTCGCAGGGTCTTTGCAAAAACTTACTTTCCAATTCTAATACGGAATTAGAAATTTGAGCTACCCATACAAAACAATTAATCAATCACAAGCATAAGCGTAAGGAAAATGTTTTTCCTATTAACTTTTCTATGACCCATCATATCTTATCACTCCAGACCTTAACCATATTCTGATACCACTTTGGGTGGGGATGTCACGCCCCGAACCCCAAGTACGCGCATATTCCTCGGCGGTTAATTAGAAATGCGACGTTTCTAGGAAGCGTCGTTGACCCATTCTTTTAATCTTTCGATTAAACGCATGGGGAAGCGAATTAAATACACACTCAGTCAATCATCAGAAATAGGGATAGTAAAAACACACAACAATTTTTCACAAACTATGATTTTTTTTTTAACAAATTAACCCGAGGAGTATGATATGTACAAACTTACTACAAAAGCGACTCCTACACGACCTACTAACAAAAAAGGTCAAGGTTGGGGTTAACTTCCACTTTCACAACCTATACAAGCTCCTACAATATCCACTCTAATACCCAAGCACAAAATCGTGCACGGTGTTAGGCGGTTCCGACTCCCTAGGCCCCTCCGGCTCGAATTCGGATTCACAACGACACCATAAGGAGTGTCGATGTTCATGGGTTGCCTCCTAGCCCATCCACACATCTGATGGGCAACTTATCCCAATCAAAACCTTGTAGGGGACCAATCCTATCGCCATTTGCCATTCTACTAGCCACCACATTTGCTCAATTGTCTGCGCATCCCCAAAGGGGGACTTTTTTCGAGGCCTCCAATTATACAGGACAAGCCACTTTCTCCCATAAGCATTATTCGAAGTTCGAATTCTTCAATGGTTGTATCAATGACGGCTATTGTGTTAAGTCTAATTGGGATCTTATCCAAAAGTTGTGCATGGACAAGGTTTACTCTATTTGTGATGTGGGTGGCCTTAATATTATCCATGGTCACATTTTTGATGCCTATGGTCCTGTTGAGCAAGGAAGGAGAAACAGAGGATGGAAAAATCGTGTTTACTCATGTAAAAGAGGGAGTTGCAATTGTTGCATGGTCGGTACTGATGGGAGTTATTTCATTGGGTCAGATTTTCAGATTCTTTGCATGAAAGATTCGTATGTTTTTTTTTTTTTTTTTTAGGGGTTCTGAATTTCTGTGGAAGCCTGTGGATATTTTTGCATTTAGTCTTTTTTTTTTTTTCATTAATAAAGATGTTAGATGTTCGACTCGACACGTTCAAGTAAAACTGCCTTGTTCATGTAGACTTTTATTATGATTAAACTGGCCGCGTATCAACAAAAAAAAAAAAAAAAAAAAAAATGGCCACACGCGGGGGCAATTGCGGCCAATTTTCTTCTTTTTTTTTTTTTTGTTGGTACGCGGGCAGTTTAATCATAATAAAAGTCTAATTGAACAATGTGGTTTTACTTGAAGGTGTTGAGTCGAACATCTGGCATCTTTATTAATGAAAAAAAGATTAAATGCAAAAGTATCCACAAGCTTCCACAGAAATTTAGACCTCCCTAAAAAAAAGAAAAAAAAAACATACGAATCTTTCACCCAAAAAACTTGAAAATCTGACCCAATGAAATGACCCCATCAGTACCGACCATGCAACGACTGCAACTCCCTCTTTTGCATGAGTAAATGCAATCTTTCTGTCCTATGTTTCTCCTTCCTTGCTCAGCAGGACCATAGGCATCGAAAATGTGACCATGGATAATATTAAGGCCACCCACATCACAAATAAAGTAAACCTTGTCCATGCATGACTTTTGGATGAGATGCCAATTAGACTGAACATAATAACCATATTGATAGGAGATGACACCCAGTGTTATAGCCATTGAAGAATTTAAACTCTGAATGATGCTTATGGGAGAAAATGGCTTGTCCTATATTGATTGGAGGCCTCGGAAAAAGTCCCCCTGGGGGATGCGCAGACAATTGAGCAAATGTGGTTACCATTAGAGAGGCAAACGTCGATAGGATTGGTCCCCCGCAAGGTTTTGATGGGTTGCCCATAAAATATGTGGATGGGCTAGGAGGCAACCCCATGGACATCGACACTCCTGACGGTGTCATTGTGAATTCGGAATCCCAATATCACATCTACTAATTCGTATGGAAATAATCAATTTTCATTCTCTGATTTTTATACGATTAACTTGATCACAAGACCTTAATTTGGATCATCCAAATGGGGAGATTATTTGATATCTTTAAAATAATTTACATAGATGTGCACATTCCGCAGCTAGCTTTTTAGAGATTAAAAACACGAATAATAAAAAAAGAAAACAGTGTAGTGCATGTGCATTCCATCATCGATTGTCATAAAAGGTCAAAAGAAAACCAAGTAAGCATTGGTATGTAGCTCAAATGGGACTTGATAAATCATAACTAGTTGGTAACTTAATGGAAGAGAACTAGTAAGTCACACAAATAAAAATTCATAAATTGGAATTGAAGACATCTATAATAGAAACAAATAAAAGTTGTTGAATGATAATTTAGAAAAAAATTAAATGAACATAAGTTGGTCTGCACAATTCAGTTCTAAAACCCATTTGCCGGTACAAATCTAAATTTATTTAAGCTATATTGATATGACAACTTCATAAGGTTATCAATCTATTGGAATGATGGGTTGTGAAATTTTGACAACAGCAGGAGTGAGAGAAGGTGTAATCTTTTGATATGTTGTGATGTACAAATCAGATGCTTATCGGCAAAAAAACCAAGTAGAGGTCACATATTTGTGACCAATTTGAAATATTTAATCTGCTAGCTTTTTACCACAAAAATGAAAGAATGAAGCTTATGTTCATTTAATTTTTTTTAAACGAAAAATTTTAAACAAATTGATAAGTTGAATATAGTGATTAAACAAAGTACTTTCAAAGAATGGGAAAAAGCTAATTAAATACATTCATTTTAATGATGTTTGTACCATTTATCAATTTGATACACCATAAATTCAATCATTCAATCATGAATGCTTTAACTAGATAATTTAATTAAATGTAATCACAACTAATATTTGACACTCCAAATCTCTTGATTAACTAATTATTGGTCACATTAATGATCCAAGTATGACTCAAAAATTCAATCATTCAATCATTAACTTTGTAATTGTTACAGAGTATTATTCCAGACATTTATTTGTAACTATTACAAGTCTTTATTATGGGTATTAACTTTGTAACCGTTACAAACATTTAATTTGACCATTAATTCTAAAATTGTTTTAGAGCATTAATTAGTTATTTAAATCTGAAACCGTTTCAGATAATTAAATTGCCCATTTATTTTGAAACAATTTCAGATCCTTAATGTGACCATTAAGTTCCGAAACCATTTTAGAACTTAATGTGATCGTTACATCTTAAAAATGTTTCAGGTTTTTAATTTGGCCATTAAATCTAAAACTATTTCAAATTAGTTTTTTTTTTTTTTAATCTAGGACTCCACCACGGGCCTCCCGTGCCCGAAAGGCTCCCGAGGGCTGGGCCCCTATACCTCGAGGGAGACTAGCCTAGTAACCCACCGCCAAGGCTCTCCACTTAAATTGCTAGCAACTCTTGACCTCGGCGATGAAGGATGGATTCTCAACCAACGCAGTTACTCACGGATGGGTAAATTAGTTTGTTTACTATACATTTAAATTCATTTCTTTTCATAAATTTACATCAACTAATATTGTGTATATTGAACCACTACGCTAAATTTGTAGAGAATAATGCTTTGCTAAATGGCATATAGTAATTATTGTAACTTAAATATTAACGTTTTATTATGAAATGGCATATAATGGATATCATTATGGTGCTTGGAATATATCTAATCATTCAGTAAGTGCCATTTGAGAATAGTAAACGTTACTATTTATAGATTGATAACCTTATGAAGTTGTCATATCAATATAGCTTAAATAAATTTAGATTTGTACCGGCAAATGGGTTTTAGAATTGAATTGTGTAGACCAGCTTATGTTTCACATTATTCATAATTGTTTGTGCCCAAATTCAGTTACTTTTAGTTAATGGTATTTTTAAATACTATACATACTGACAAATTTACAAGTATGACGCATAAATTCACAACCTTTTACAATCATCTTAAAAACATTTCAGATATTTAATTCAATTAACTTGTAGTTCTGGATAAATAACATAAAATTCAACTTTTACGGGTTTGTTTCAACAAATTTTCAGTCAAAATGAGCCAACGACTAACAAGTTATTAAGAAATTGAAATATTGCGGCGATGCCGAGCCTTATCGGGACAATTGAAATAGACCCGTAAACACTAATCGAATTGATAAAAGAGTGAGTGTATATTATCTCCCCTTTGAATATGATAGAGCGAATATTATATACATTTCCACTTGAATAGCCTTAAATTTCCTTAAATTTTGAGATCTAAATATATGAATATGACAAATATGAATTAGGTTATCATTCACAAATAATGTCATCAACCTACCATACGTCGTTCATGTAATGGTGATAATATAAGCATGTTATATTCAGAAATGAATGGATACATTCATGATTGAATGATTGAATTTATTAATCAAGTCGATAGAAATATCTAATTTCAAGACAGTTGTAATGGATGTCGTTGGGAATCCGGATTCTCAATTTTCGTTCTCTGATGGGTTGTTTTAAGGTCTTGTGATCAAGTTGGGATTACTTCAACCCATTTGCCACCTATGAAAGAAGATTTGTCATAATAATTTACGTTTTCTTTGGACTCTAGGGAATTTCACCTTAATCATTAGTTAATATGACATCCTTGGAGGTTAACGAATATATGTGGATGAAACATAAATTGAGAAGATATTTCAAACATCACAATGTTCAACTTTACCGGTTAAGGAGAATAATGGTGGGCTCATGGATTAAATGACATTAAAAATTTTGTTAACTAGTGTTAACAACCAAATGCCAAATAATCTTTTATGAAAAGTAATGTACATCTTTAAGTTATACGGCCCAAAACACTAGTTAACCCAAAATAATCACTAAATTATGACATTCATGTCAAAATTTATAATCTACCTTGGAGGACATACATGATTTTTCATAAGCATGTTGATATAATGTGCACTATCATTTATTTTTAAGATCTAAAATAAATTTATTTGTGCAAAGAGTGATTTTCTATTATTATTTTATGAATAGGCATTGTCATTTCCTGATTTAGACATGAAATATAAATGACTTTATCTGAATTCCAATTATAAAAGTTAATAATATAACCAGACAAACGTTATTATAAAGTTAAAATTTATCTAAATTCATTAACTTATGTTCAGGATATCTTTAAACGACCATGCATATTCTAAAATTATATGATCCACGTATGAATATTTTAGGCATATTACAAATATGAATTAACAAGGGAATTAGCTATACAAATAAATTTTGTTAACGAGTTGATGATTATATGTCATATATAAATTTTTAAAGTCAATGTCATTATCTACTATAAATAATAATGTTTTATTCGTGTTTGGGTGCTTGGAGTAATGCATAACTTATTACTCGATGAGGGCAGCCCTCGCCGAACGCCGGCTTCCCTCTGCCGGCTGCTGGTGGAGGGAAGAGAGAAGAAGAAGAAAAAAATAATTAAAAAAAGAAAAAGGAAAAATAGAAAAAAAAAATAAGACAAAAATGCCATTTATGGGGTAAATATGTCACAATTTGAAAAGTTTGGGGTTTTTAATGTCACAAAAAAAAAAATTTGGGATAAATTTGTCACGTTGGCAAAGTTTGGGGTTTTAGTGGTCTTTTCCCTTATAACAAACAATAAGATATAATAGGATATGAATATATCTCATTTTATTGCTATGATTCACCCAACATTGGATAAAATATAGCAAAATTTATGAATTTCAAATCTTATCCTATTCATAATTTGATCTTAGTGTTGAGGATGATGAACAACAAGATTCTCTCTCCCATCATTATTATGAATGAATTCACAAGAAAGAACATTTCAACTTTCTTTTTTGTTTTCTTGGCCTACACCATTTAGTTCTTGTGCCTTTTATTAATTGATCATTTAGATGATTAGTTTTTACATGTACCGCACATTTATCTTTATAATCTATCTTTGTAATATGCTAATTATAGCTAACCACCAACCTTGATGTTATTCTTGAATTATTTGACTATTTGGTAAGAATAGAAAATATTAGAAATTCTTTAAATTTTACTTGCGACAAATTTACCATCAATTAGTTTATATTAAATTTTATAGTCAAATTGTTGAGTTGGATAACATATGACAATTGATTAACATACTAATTTGGGGTTTTACCCTATATTGGTCATTACATGTGTACTAATTTTTGATTTTTTATGATATTAATTCAATTTAACGGAAATCAATGAAATGTAAATTTGTTACATATATATCAATTTGGTGTTTTTTAGTAATCAAAAAATTAGTTTGAGGTAATCTATTATGAGTGTATTAGTTTAAAATTTTTGAAGATCAAAAAATTAGTTTGAGATAAATTTATTATAAATATATCAATTGTGATTTTTCATGATATTAACTATTTTAGACTATTTTAAAATAGCCACTCAATTACTTTAAGCGGATGCACGTCAAGTCAAAATCCCCTTCTTCTTTAAATGAGCTTTACCAAATGTCAAAGCATGCTGGTTAATGAATAAATTTGCTATGAATCTAAAGGATGCGGCTTATATATTTTTAGTTCCAGCATTTATTTTTGGGCGAATATTCAGCATATATTTTCTAATGGATGGTTTTCTGCTAGAACGTGGGCTTATTGTAGATTGCGTAGGGGAAAATTGTGTCCATTTAGCAAGGGCACTTGTCACTAACTCTGTGAACTAAGTCCACCATTGTTTCTAACTTCTTGTGCTAGAAAAATAAGCATTTTATCTATCTGTGACTAGCAATCTTATCTAACTAATTATATTAAAAATAAATTTTTGGACATTTAATTTGTTCAATTTAAAAGGAGTCTTCCTTTTTTCCAAACTTTCATCTCCAAATGAAAATTTAAAATTTTTGTAAAAGTAAAAAAAAAAAAAAAAAAACAGAAATATTGTTAAAGTCTCCAAATTAATTACAAATTGTAGCCCCATTTGTCATTGTAATTACACTCTTCCACCGCCATTCAATAAGAATTTCACTTTATTTAAAACATGACAATGTAAATATAAGTTATCTTTTGCACTTACCATACAAAACTTCAATCAACTAAGGTTTAAGACTACTTACATTGGACATACATATTATGCCAACCATACCTTCAAAACAATTCTCGACAGGTAATTTGGCATAGCTAAATAGGGTAATTCTTTGTTCTTCGGCATTGCCAAATGAGGTAGAAAAGTTTATTGAAAGAAAAATTGAAGGGTGAGAATGAAGAATTATAATGGTTCGGCACTTAATTAAACAAACAAATGATTGAGGATGGTCTTGTGTTCCCTATGGCGTGGCTGGTAGTTGGGGGTGCCAAGAGCGAGAGCAATAAATTTGGTTCGAGTTTTGAGGAAGGTGAGAAGCAAAGCCTTCTCCCCTTCTGCGTGTCAGGTTTTGCATGCCAAACTGAGTGATCTCTGTCTCTCCCCCATGATTATTAATTATGGGTGATGGCAATCCAAGAAAAAAGAACGGGCGATGAGAAAATGAATGTAGAAGAAGGAAAATTCAAACATTTTGTCTTTTTGCCAACACATTTATTCCTTTTGTCTTTTTGCCAACACAATCAATAATTAATTTTAATATGTACTGCGCATTTAATTTTAAATCCATCTTACTGACCTGCTAATAATAACTAAATACCAACGTAATTCTTGAATTATTAATTTATTTGTTAAGGGGAATGATCAGGCATCTTCTTAAATATGGAACAAAAGTTTATTTCGAACGGATACAACCCACTCAACTACTTTAAAGATGAGAGAGAGAGAGAGAGAGAGAGAGAGAGAGAGAGAGAGAGTGATGTTGTGAAGTGAGAAACCATCCCTCTCCTCATCGGGACTCATCGAACTCACCCCCAAGTCCCATCCCACCATTCACCTTTCACGTTTCCCCCCAAGCCCACTCGCCTGCTTTTTCAGACCGTTACCAATACTTCCCATGCACGCCGAGCTTTGAAGTTGGGGAGCGTGAATGCACAGCAGCCGCTGCCTAGCTCTTCCCTCTCCTCCTCCCTCCTTCCGCCCGCCACCGTTTCCTTTCTGGACAAAGGAGAACGACCAAACCACGCTCCTTCTTCCCCATATCCAGTCTCCAGCTCCCCTTCCCCAGCTCCACACCTTCATCCTCTCTCGCTCTCGCCTCTCCATTCCTCTCTTCAATGCCTCGCCCTTTGCCGAGACCAACTGGAGCGGTTCCGAAGAGCTCTCCTACACAGTTAAAGGTGATTCGTTTACTGGGTTTAGGATTTAAGGATATTCATAAGGTTTTTGGATGCTACAGAGTTATAGGTGATTACTGTGGTAGACATGGCCTTGTTTTCTTGGAATTTCTTGCTTGCTGACGGAAGTTGTGTTCCCTTCATCGTCTTTTATGTTTGACTGTTGATCACGAGGGTCCATGTATCTGGTAATGTTGAACTTTAAAAAATCTAGTCTTATTTGCCTCCTGCTTTTCGGTCATATCTCCGGTGAACTCAGGCTTTCATTCTTCCTCGCAAAATGTGTTTTGCAATAATCTAGCTAAATTCATTCGACTATGCCATGCTCATTGATTCCCCCCCAGCCCCCTTTCTCTCTCTTCCTCTTTATTATTTCTTTAGTTTTTCGGAGATGTCGATGTTTGTCACTTGCACTAGTACTCGCGTCTCTCGGTTCGGGCAATATTCAATCGTGTCCTGACCTATATGAGTTTTCTCAAATGTTGGTCACCGCATTATTTATGATTGCTCTGTGGTTGTTCTAATATGGGCTTGATCTCGGCGTCTTATTAGAATTAGCGTTGATACGAGGCTCTATGTACGGTTATTTATTGCATAGTTACATGTAGAAATAAACTTTTATGAAATCCGGAATCTTCCAATTTCAGGATGTTAACGCCAGTAATGAGGAGAAGAATGCTCCGCTTCATTGGGCTTGTCTCGACCATGTTCAGGTGATTGTTTGATCATAGTGCAAAGATTGCAGCGCATCTTTATCAAATTCCTTAGCACATTGACATTGCAGGTGGTCCATAATCTGATTCTGTCCGAAGCAAATGCGAGCTTGCTAAATCAATCAGTCATTTTTTAGACTGAAGTTGATAGCACGAGATGTTGCTCGAGGCAATGCCTCCTACGTCTTTGACATACTTCGGCACTCGTAGATCCATCCATCCGGGTAATGAGCAGCCGCGAGCGGACACCCAATCGATGAGGCAGTGAGCAGGGGGACAGAAGAGAGACCAATCAAATTCCCTTGAGTGTTATCCGTGAAGTTTATACTGTTGCACAGGACAGTTACCCTTGGTGGAGCCGCTTTCTTGTTTATGGTGATCGTGAGTTTCGCGTGAGTGCTCTTCTACTTGATGATGCGGGAGACGAAGGGGCGGATGGTAGAGGAGTTGTTCGGTAAATCTGCAACGAAGGAAATGGAGATGCGAACCAAGGGGCAAATAGTGAGGCTTCATCTATAATGCATGCATGATGTGCGGTTAATGTTGTGTCTAGGACCTAATATTAATTGGACATCATGCATTACAAGTGAGGCCTCACTGTTTGCCTCCTCAGTCGCGTTGTTGTTCCTTTGCATCTCCATATCCCTCACTGTGGATTTACCAAACAAGTCCTCCAGCCTCCGCCCCTTTGTCTCCGGCATCATCAAGTAGAACTGCACTCACCCAAATCTCACAATCACCATGAACAAGAAGATGGTCCTGCCAAGGGTAACCACCCTGTGCAACGGCATTAACTTCATGGATATCAGTCCAACGGAGTTTATGGGTCTTCCTCTATTTTCCTTTATTTTGGTTATTGGTTGGTTTCAGTAGCCTGGAAACATTAGACATTTTTGTTGTGTTACGAGCTCTATCTTCTCGGTTCTTGAAGGAAGATGGATTACATCTACCGTCTAATATTATCATTCATTTGAATAGAACCCCCGACAAGTTTGTCATTGTCCCTACTAGACAAAAGGTGCCAACTATGGTGTAGGTGATCAACTTACATGTATTTAATTAGGAAAATTGGAGCTAATCAAAATAAGTATTTGACTGTTTTGGTTGAGTGTCCCAGTGTGAAATGGCAGCACTTTGTGATGCATATGTTACTTATTTGGAATTGCTAATAAACTAGCTGTGGCTTCATAAACTCTATTACTACCACCTCCAAAAAATTGCCCATTTTTTTTTAACTGATGATCCTCGTTACCGTGATGTCCATCGTTTGTTCTTTATTGTAGGTTCTCTATCCGATTACGCAATAGTAAGCTATTACATTTGATCGTCCGATTCATGCTCTGGTGCTTGTTGTTTCTCTGGCTTTCTTCCCCGTGTTATTAATTCCAGCCGGACCTTCCATGTGGCTGGCAAGAAAGATATCTAGTCAGATGTGGTCTAGGTTTCATTATAAAAATGATTGAAATAACTATTGGCTGTTCTGTGAACGTATACATTTGAGGGACCTCATTCTTTAGATGAGCTTAGTGAGTAATTGATACGCCACTAATTACTCAGTGGTTTTTGACTATCGTAGTTGAGAATAGCGGGTTTAAGACCTGCTCAAAGTGCATTGCAGCATTGCTCTTGGACTTGGTGGTAATTCAATTCCTCTAAACCACACCCCCAAACAAAAAAAAAAAAAGCTGTTTGTGTCGGTTATTGACTATTGGTTTGCTCCATATCTTCTCATTCCATTTTAGACATTGCTTAATATGGTGGATGATTATTGGATCTCGGAACACTTTCTGTGGACAAGTATCTATATTTTGGTCTTGGCTTCAAGTTATCAGCGCCATTTAATTTGTTATGTCGGCCGATGATCAAGTTTCAAGCGTAATTTGGGTACTGCAAGATCTCTGGTCACGGAGCAGAGAATCCCACACTTTTCCGGCATCAATGCTAGCATTGACAACGAAAGGCCGGCTACCTCCGAGACAACTAGCAAGCCTCGAGGATTAGTTTTCTACCGGTGATGTTTCTCGGAATCTCGACTCTCTCCCTCTCTAATGTATTGTGTAAGGCGACTTGCAATGGAAACTCCATGACGACCGCAGATGGTGAGAGAAAATTGAAGGAGAAAATTCTGATGTTGAGATCGCCACCACTGTTCGGCCCCGAAACAATCAATTCTCGGACGGGGGGAAATCACTATTAACAATGGCCCATCACGGAGCATAAAGAAACAAAAGATGGCTTCCACAGATATTAACTCCAGTTTAGCTTAAAGACGACACGTGCTTAACGAAAAAATTTCATGGTGACAATCACAAACCATCTTCGGTACGGGTAATGAGTTGGTAACCCACAAAGATATCAAATAAGTGAAAGAAATTGATATTTTTACCGCAGGAGCTGCCTCCAATGCTCCTTCACCAGTTGAAAAGCTCACATGCTTCAGTCCATTTTCTTTCATGAACTTAGGCCCCAGCTACAAAGACACAAGAGAGAAACCTAAACTTAAGCAGTTAAAAAGGACAATCGCTCTGGCACCCCACAAGGAAATTTGCTATAAGGTGGATAGATGGCACAATAAACAATAACATTTAAGATCTGAAAATGCAAACATACATAGCCAAAACCGGTAGCAGCTCTGAGTGGTTTCTCTTCAGTCCATTGGGGCATTTGTGCAAGCTCCTTCACCGAATTAATCTTCTCAAAGATCCCATATTTGGGAATCTAATAGAAGATCAAAAGAACATATCAACACTAAAATTTTCCATAGCAATGAACCAATTGGAAATATTTCTATCAATATATCAAAATTGAGAGCATAAACTTTCTTACTGCGAGAGACAAACGGCAATCCCCATAATCAAGAGCTTCATGAACAATAATAAGATCTTCATTACCCTGACTAAAAGAAGCATAAGATAATTTAGGACAGTACTATATCAAGTTAGTGTTGCGAAATCAACGTTCTATGATATAATGAGGTTGAAAAGCTTGATGAAAACACAAAAACAAGACAAAAAGATCAGAAAAAGCTCTGATATATGAAGTTGAAGCAATCAGGAAGTTTTTGTCTCTGTCCAGCATTCCTCACATGGTGACCATGCAATCATCATTCTAAGATTTCAAGTCATTGATCTGTACAAACACAAAAAAATAAGAACACTCTAACCACCTAAACTATCTAAAGACTTCAGAGATACATACCGAAACTTGACATCATCCAGTAACTCTGCTAATCGAAGCCATTTTTCAAAATTGTTTACATGGAAAAGAGTAAACAACTGAAATAGATTCACACAAAAAGTACTGCAAAGGTAATATGTGATACGCAACTACTTCTGTCATTCATTCTGTCATTCATTCGGGTAAGATCTTTGATCCAACTTCTCTGCTGCATATTTAACACATAGGAATTATTCATAATTTTTTTTTTTTTTTTTTTTTTAGCATGAAAGCTTATTGCAATATTTTTGGTTTGAAGGGAAAGCAAATACGACGTTTTGTTTGATAAAGCGCTCTTAATCTTCCACTTCATCCAAAGCAGGGAAAACCATGCAATAAATTGTTTTCACAGCTTCAGAGTATAAATCTTTGAATGCAAATGAAACATTAGTGAAAAATGATGCATAAAAATCCAACCAATGATCAAACATACAGCATATAACATCTTCAGCTTACCTTTCCATGTTCACAAACAGTGTCAAAACCCACTATTCCAATGTCTAGGTCTCCAGATAATTTTTTTTACAATGTCCTTTGGTCGCTGAAACCAGACTTGCAAATTTGAGAGCTGCAAGATAAGTTAGCCACCAAATAAATTAAAAAAGCCTCCAGCATATAGAACTAACAACTAAATTAAACAGCACCGTGAAGATTTTTTTAATTACTTTTTCATGGAGACTTTCTTTGTTATATGAACGAGAGTAATTCTATGTAAGATTAGAGAAGCGCTTGTCTAGCTCAACCACAGCATTTGAGTGACTAGAGTGGGTCATTTCTTATTCTTGCGCCTTGCAAAGACAGTTTCAGCATTACGACGCATTGGGGTTCTAACCTTCAGCACTTTACGAAGACTACATTCTATCTTAATTAGGACAGAGATCCTATTTTACATCAATGATTTTGTGAAAGGGTTATCACTCCTTAATTCCCTGTCCACATATCTCAGATACGATGACTACATAAATCTCTCTTGCTAACCTATCTCCAGTAGTTCTTAAAATCAAAATTGAGGTCCAAGTGAGTTACAATAAATGAACTCAAAATGTCTTACCACCATGTCTACACCAAAATGAGGCACACATTTTTCATGACATATATCCATACCTGTGGAATTTCTGCAACATACTGGCGAGGATTCACCTGCTTGACTGACAATTGGCAATCCTTCGAGAACAAAGTCGAAAAGGATCAGTATGCAGATAAAAACATACAGACCGCAACTCTCCTAGATTTAAGACACTTTCATCGGAACCGATTCCTCGGCAAACGAAACCGGCATTGCGATGTTACCTTGAGGAGGCCGAGCGTGTCGTCGACCATGCGCCCCTTGCTCGGCAGGCCGAGCCGGACCTCCGTCCTCTCCCCCTCCGGCCTGCCGTCGGAGACCGCGACCGCGACGGTGGCGGAGGACGGCGAGGAGCCGGCGGAGGAGCAGCAGACGATCCTCAGGAGCGCGGGCGTCCTCGCGGGGGAGAAGATAACGGACGTGAGGGCGCCGCGGGGCAGCGAGACGAGCGACATCGACATCGATGCGGACGCCATTGCGGCGGCGAGCGGCGGCGGCGAATGATTGAGAGAGAGAGAGAGAGTTTCCAACGCCGCGCCGCCGCGAGTGGAGAATGGCGACGGACGGGGAGAGTCAAAAACAACGTGGGGAGAGCGTGTGGAAGAGGTGAAATGTCGCTTTTGTCCGCACGTGCCACCACGGTGGATACCGCGCTCCACTTGAATATCCCCGGGGAATCTTGTCGTGCTGCGTGCTAATATAAGGTGTCTCGTTCGGTCCATTTGCTAAAAAGTCCGATTTCGCCGACAAATAGGAGTTTTGGTTCCCATTGATTTCGGGTTTGATAGAAAAATGAGAGCACGGATTTAGGTTAAGTCTAATAAAATTATGGAATATGTACGCTAAAATCCTAAAACTAATCACAATACGATTGATCGGGGTTGCTAAACCTCATGGTTGGCAACACTAGCTAACCATAGGTGAGGCTTTGCAAGCCCTCGCCCAAATCTCAACTAGTAGCAATCCTTAACTTAATTTGAGCAAGAGGGGCATGCCCAATTAAGGAGATGGCGAGTGATGCTTCGAGGGCTTCACAACTTGAGAAAGAGAGATGGAGTTTTGAAGTGTAAGGATTTGGAGTGCCACCGTGAGTGGAGGTAGGGGATCAATGGGTTGGGTTAGGTCAAGTTTTCATGACACCCGACTCGACTACACCCAAAACCCTATAGGGGCATGCTTGACTGACTCGACCTGACCCGACTTGAATATTATATAACCAAAAAGAATGGGTTGGGTTGGGTTGGCACCGGTGCCTATTAGCTAGATGGTTTATCCTTGTTGTGCACTCGGAGAGAGAGAGAAAAAAAACAAAAAAAAAACCACGCCGGCCTGATTCGACCCTAACCCAAATAATACCAATACCTAAAAAGGCCCGACCCCAAAATACCTTAATTTTAGGGCTGGGCTGGGCCTGATTTGTTTTTTTTTTTTTTTCCCCTTTGATACCCCCAACTGGAGGACGGCATCGGGGAGACGGAGAGTCAAAAAAAGAGGGAGGAAGTTTTTACATGTGGAGGCTGCGAAATGTCGCTTTTGCCCGCACGTGCGACCGCAGTGAATATCGCGGTGGACTCGCTGAATATCCCGGGGAATCGCCCCACACTCCGTGGAATTTCGTGTCTCGCCCAGAACCCAAATCTTAACAATTGGTTGATAGACAAGTGCAAAAATCCTATAATGTTAGCATCACAACATCTGTCAAACTTTTGGATTTCACTACTTTTTGGTTAAAAAAAAATTACCACACTCTAAAGTTCCCTACAGGTTTAAGATTAGTTCCACATCTAGCTAATGAGGTTTCATAAAATTCTACATGAGCGTACTTGCAACTTTAACTTGCAAGTTTATCAAAAAAAATTTAGCTTTTTATCATATGAAAAAATTATTTTATAATGGGTCTTTAACCTCCTCTTGAGAATGGCCTTTCATGAATGCAAAGACCTCAATTTTCTCAAAATCTTATGTGACTATACGGCCTCAAATTATCCAACTATTGCAGTATGAAACTAGCATGAATAGGGTACTTTGCACTTAGCTTTTGATCAAGTAAACACTAGCAAGAGCTTGCAAAATAAACACGAGTAACAATACATGTGAGTCCCACATGAGTGAAGTTCACTGAGAGAATGTATCAATTGTTTTTCTGCTGTGAGTGACTTTTGGTGACTGAAGAAGTGAAGTGCAGTGAAGTGCTTGATCTCAATGTTAGCCAAGCTTTCACTCTTGCATCTTTTGCGTGGTTGACATTGGGTATTTTCATTTGCATCATGGGACTTAGTGCTACTTTCCTCAAAACCAATTTTAGTTTCTGTGATTGCCATCAAATCAGGTATTCGGTTGCACCTTCTTTTCATCCAATAGTATGAATTCGTGGCCTACAAACATGTTGTAATAAAGATATACACACATAAGAATGCATGAAATGGCTGCATCCGTTTCCCAAAATTGAGTTCACAAACTTTAGACTTCTATTTGCTTGCTAAATAAAGCCAGAATGTTCAGTTAGTCTTCGCTTCCCATTTTGACATGACCAATCTTTAACCGGTGACAGTTCTTGATGCTTATTCAACCCAAAATTCCAACTATTATTATTTTTTTATAAACTTCACATTAGTTTATCACCAGATAATATTTAAGTAAGCTCATGAAGGATGGCCATTTCTGATCTCAGGGGATATCTGTTTTGCATTCTTCAGTGACTATCTGTAACTCTTCCTTATTTCTTTTTTCTATTTCCTTCTTTGCAATTATGTTTTGCTTTCTAGGCAGTACATCTTTGGGACCAAGTGAAAGCTTTGCCTACGGTAAAAATTGGTATCCATGCGATAACAACTTAACTAATGACTTTTCAGGCATTGCTAAAATCCTATAAAATCCCTTCCGTCACACCGTCGGGCCAGAGAAGAGAAAAGAAAGCGAGAAATTACTGGACAAGTCGGTGCCAGATCTTGGCCGGAAGGGGGGCGCGGTGGTTCGCCGTCACGCGGTGGTTCGCTGTCAAAGAGAGGGAGGCGAGAGACGCGAGGAGAGAGAAAGAGTAAGGGACGGACGAGTCGGGGCTGGAAACGGGGAGCTAGAGGGGCGGCGGGTGGTTCGCTGGTCGGAAGAGGGAGGGCGAGAGAGAAGGAGGTCGCACGCCGGTCGGTTGCTCGCGGTGGTTCGCCGGTCGGAAAAAGCGAGGGCAGAGAGAGAGGGAGTTCGTCGGGAAGAGAGAGCGAGGGTAGAGAGAAAGGCGCAAAGAAAGAACCCGCGACAGAAAACCCTTTTCTCCAGAGCTACGGTACACGAAAATTTTCAAAATGGGCGCCTGAAATTGTGGGTCCCACACGGACACGTGTCGCGCTCCACCGCCTTCTTGTTTGACAGGCTGGAGCATAAGACGTACCTAATATTTTCTCCCCACCAAGGGGAATAGAAAGACGTGGTGGGCCCATCGAAATTAAGAATGATAAAATTAACAAAAGCAGTCACATAATAAAGACATCTTCCCCATCATTTTCTCCGATTGTGCACGTACGTTGCACGCGTATCGCACGTCAAGTTTTTGACCAAGTGTTTCTATTGCCTTTTGTTTACGGGTTACCATTTAAAAGTTTAAAAAGCCATTGCAATGTTGTTGTCATTGTGCGAGGGTCATTTAACAGGAATGATTTCATGTCAAGAATTAAATGTCCGTTGTATATACTCAGGTGTGTAGTCTTTAGACATCAGACCTGCGTATTTACTGCTCTTTAAGTAGCATAAAAGAGGGAATAGAATCGTCTGACTCCATCCATGTCAATTGTCATCGGGCCAAAGAAATTATATCTGAACTTTTAAGCCCCAGAGTTATGAGAGAGCTTCATCTGCTGTGGAAGCACCGTAAGTCATTAACTTGAGTATAGCAAATCAATCACCGTAAGTCGTTGTGTATTTATTTCGCTCGAAAACGACATGATCTTAAATTGGATGTGGAAAAACTAAACTTTATGGGCAAGATAAAATGTACACAAACATTATATATATAACATAGTTATAGTTATAGTAAAGACATCTTCCCCATCATTTCCTCCGATTGTGCTCATACGTTGCGCGCTTATCGCACGTCAAGTTTTTGACCAAGTGTTTCTGTTGCCTTTTGTTTACAGGTTACCATTTAAAAGTTTAAAAAGCCATTGCAATGTTGTTGTCATCGTATGAGGGTCGTTTAACGGGAACGATTTCATGCCATAGTAAATAGTAGGAGGTGAGTGAATAGGGGTATGCGGGTGAGGCCGGTTCATTCTTTATGAATTCTTGATTTTGTTTTGTTACCTCAAATAAATACTAAATTTTCAATTGACCAAAATCTACTAAAGCCATTTGGTAGTATGGACCACTATATTAATGATGTTGTTGGAGTTGGACGGATTTGATCTCAGCAACAGTTGGATATATGGAGTTGGATATATGGAATGAGAATATACTTTCTAATACTTCCTAATATTGCACTGTAGGCACTCTATTTTATTAAACTTTTTGATTTATGAAAACTTTTTTATGAAATTTCTTGTGAATTCGATTTAATCCAATTCTAGACTAAACTATGAAGCATTTCTCTCCCAAAATTCCTTTTTAATTGGTAAATAAATATTTGGCGAGATCCTTCGAGAGAGGATCTTTCTTTGTAATTAAGTAGCAATTTTAAATCAATCGAATGAAGGACACTTTAGATTTTGATTTTGAGCGTTATTTCTTGCTCCCAAATGTAAATTTCAGCTTGCGCAACTTGTTCTGGCTCTGAAATCTTTCTACTTGGCAGGCACGATACGGTTTGGCAAGAAATTTTGTAGCTAATTAGCCAAATTGAAAGCTTCGATATGTCATATCAAAGGAATTACGGTGATTATGGTCAAAGGAATTGTGATTATCAAAGGAATTATGGTAATTATGATCGAAGAAATTATGGTAATCAAAGTCAAGGTCCTCGTCCTTGGATGCAATATCATGCGCAATATCATCTGCCCCCTCTGCCCCCTGCCTTCCCTCCCCCTACTTTTGCTCAGCCTATGTATAGTCATGTCCTTCCAGGACTGCCTCATGTTCTACCTTTTGAGGCTGCTCCTACTCCTATTGGTATCAGTTGAACTCCCATTATCCTCTACACTCCCACCACTTTCCAACTCCTCCTCCTCCCCTTATTAGTTTTCGAGCAGCACCATTGCCTCCTCCTCCACTTCTCTGTCCATATACTCACCCATCGTCAGTGGCATCGTCAGTGGGGGACGTGGCTCCCCTAGCATCGTCAGTGGCTCCCTTAGCCTCACCACCTTGCACGTGCAATGAGAAAGGAGTGGAAAATGCAGAGGAAGAGGCGGAAAAGAGAGGCCATAGCGCAGAAGTCATACGTGCGGACTTCGCGGCAAAAGCAAAAGGCAACAGAGAAGCAGAGGGTGAGGAACAGGAAGAAAAGAGCGGCAGCGGCAGAAGCTCGGAAGAAATTATCCTCAACCCGTGGTAAGCATGCATACAATATTTGATATTTGTTTTGTGCAAAGTAGGGACATATCGTCAAATTCGTCAAAGAGGACTAGTGACTAGCACGACTAGTGTCCAACCTTCCCGAAACTTATGCAATGGGCCACTTGACTCCATGCGCTTCAATATTAGTCAGATTGCATCATGTGCATTGGCTGCTCAATATGAAACTCATGCAACGGCATGTCATGCAGATGGGCTTGTGAGCACATTCGACCTGAACTTGCCACCCTCATCCGCTGAAGATGCAAACACCTCCGAAGGTTCTCTTGATTTTGCCGCAATTACCCCAAAAAATGTTCTCACGGCAGATAAGAGGCTGGAGCATAACCTAGCCGAGGTGGACAGAGATGCCACCAAGAGGCTCAGACTTGAGATCGGTGGACAAGATAAAGAGCTCCAAGAGCCTGTGATGGGGTCGCCATCTTGTGAAACTTATGCAACATCATGTCATGCAGATGGGCTTGTGAGCACATTCGACCTAAACTTGCCACACTCATCCGCTGAAGGTGCAAACACCTCCCAAGGTCCTCTTGATTAAACCCAGAAGCTGCCTCCATTCCTCCTGTGAAGCTTAAAACAGTGACGCGGCTACGGACGGAGCACCTAGCGTAAGTCTTAACCTTCTTGACCACTCAAGTTAGTCACATATGATTATCATTCTTTGGAATGTAATAATACTTTTCTTGGTGGTAAGACATTTTAGCAGTCAATGATTCTTGCATTTTCTGTTTCTGCCCTATAATCTTTCCAATTAATTGAACTTATTTCAAATAATTGTCAGACATATACTCCATGAGAGAGCCAAGGACACCAAACAATAAGAGAAAACAAGAGTTTGATGAGCCTAGCCTTAGATCCAAATGAAAGAAATGTCTCGTTTTGTCATGATATCTAGTAAAATGTACATAGGAGTTAAATGGTTCCCTGCAATCTTATAGTTTTTGTTTACTATTTTGCAGGTATGAAATACCAGAGGGACACCCTCTTACGAATCGGGTCAGTCAACACTTTTTGACTTACGCTAGGTTAGACATTTGTATAGTGGCTGCCTGCCTTTAGTATGAGGTCTTTCCCATTCAGTTGGGTGGTAAAGTTTCAGTTGCTCTCTTTGCTTTGGTGGCTCTTTTATTTGCTCTTCTCATCATCTTCTTCATTTAGATTCTGATTGCTTCTACATCAATGCGTATGCTTCTGCCATGTCTGATGATAAATAATCCATCAATCTTGTTTAATCATACATTTGCTTATATATTCTTCCAATATATTTTATATGCTGGAGAGTTATCTTATGTGCATGAAGTCTATTCATTCTCATCTTTCGTGTTTAGTTTGATGCTTGGTTTATTTCTTTTGGAAGGTGAGAGTCAATGTTTTGCTATGTTTAGGGGATTTAATTCCTAAGCTTGACAAACAAGCTACCCTTGAAATTTTACAAACAATTCAACGTTGTGCTGCTGTTGTGCTGCTGTTGACGTTGACGTGTTCTGCTCCTATGCTCATGTGTGCTCTTGGAGTTGCTAACTCAATGCTTAAGCAGGTAAGATTTTGCATTTGCAGCTCTGTTCAAAATGCCCGTTTACAAATACTTGTGTTTCTTGGTACCATTGTTGTTTTAACGATAAAGTAGAAAGTTCTCTTTATCATAATGACTATTACTATTCTGCTTTCAGTATGGAGTAGAATTTGCTGCATAGCATGTCCTTCCATTACTTATACTGCTTCTCACTGTGCAACAAGTGAATGTCCAAAACTTTGTGCAACAAGTGAGTGTCCAAAACTTTGGGAAAAGGAAGTGATGGAGCGATGACAACTAGGAGGTGGGCTTGGAAGCATAATAGCTCACTGGTCTAGCTCTATGGCACCAAAAATGTATCCGGGCTCAAGTGATTCACTGAAGAGACCTTGAAAGCTGCTTTTTCAAGTGTCAGTAGAAGGTAAAAAAACCTGCTCGGGGGCTAAGATCCTGTCTGAATGAGTAAGAGCTCGAACTTGAAGACTAAGTTTGTAAAGGATATATTGAGGTATAGCTTTAGTATCAGCACCCTCCCTTTTGCTCTCTTCTGCCGATGTATTATCATTTTGTTTATTCTGTGATGTTTATCCTGTTATGTTTATGCCATGTCACATGAATATGCAAGATAACGAGGAGCTTCTCTTGGTGATTCTGGTACTGAAGTCTAAGTCATCTTAGGTTCCAACAGCTAAGCAAGCATGTATGTTTCATGCGCTTATGAGATATATTAGATCCACATTTTAACATTAACCATGCAAAATAAAGAAAAATCACCAATTAACTCGCTGTACAATTAAATTGTCAAATGCATATTTATCCACTTCATTTCGATCCCTTCTCCATTATTATCCCGTCACAAATGCATTTCTGCTGAGTTCCGCCATAAACACTAATTTCATTAAATTAACCACCAGCATCAAATATGCAAGATAAGTACTTCATAGAGAATCAACATCTATTCTTCATCAAATTATGATGCTAAAGTTGAATAATATGTCTCTCTACCCAAATGATTTAGCCCCTTAGCTAATTAAATTCAGCAGAATCACCGATTATAAAATCCATGAGCCAAACATCAAGCACATAGAGGTACCTACAAGAAAAAGAAGAAACCAAACATTTTTTTTAACACCATTCTTTCATTCTTCCTCTTTTTCTCCTTCTCCTCCACGCACAATCTAGCTGTTGATATTATTAAGGCATCTCAGACATCCATATCTTTTAGACACCATACTATACTCAGCCACATATTTCCTTAACCATGCCTCTGAAACATATTCCTCTTCCACAGAGTGAAAAACAATTCCTCACAATTCTAAAAATAAGATCAAAATTATGTTTCCCTATTTTAAAATGACCAAGAATTTAAGGCTCATGCCGGAAAGGGCAAGCATTAGTATATCCTTTCTACTTTCTAGCGTGATTTAAAGAGGAAAATCAATAGAATGGGAATGGGGACATGATTTTTCTACTCCTCATAATATTATTATCTTAGAGCTACTAAGCTCGAACTGAGAATCACTTCAAGAAAGAAAAAGGCTGATAATTATCAATTTTACAAACCAAAACAAGGGAAATCAAATCAACAAAAGACCAGTACTGCAACCAATGCCTCACTTTCTACCTCTGTAAAATGACCATGGAGCTCGCGCATCTTCCATCCCGATTCTAAATCGTCCCATCGTTCCTCTTCCTTCTAATTCCATTATGGTTCCTCTCCTAAGAATAGGATGCTTTCTTCTTTCTTGTTTCTATGCAGTCTCTACTAGCTCCAGTTTTGGTGGGCTCCATTTCAGTATGAGAGGTCATGTATCGAGATACTTATGATTTTTTATTTTTATACTTTCCTGCCGTGTCTTTGGCCAATGATAAACTCACGCTTCAATTTATCTTTTTTGAAATATTAATTACACTAAAAAAAAAGCAGCGGAAAGTATCTTGAGATTGCAAATAATAAATAAATAATATATCATAATTCATTAGCCATAGAGAAAAACCTCAACAAAATTTAATTCATCTAACTTGCACAAGATTTTCATTAATTTGACAAAGGAGCTTGTGCATCTATTTATTCCCTCCAAAGACACGTATTCATAAAATAAAATAATAACAGAAAAACCTAGTCAATAGATTAGACTTATTGATTAAGTAAAATATTTTCTTTAATAAAAACTATCAAACTCTGGCTAAAATTAGCCTAAGCCAAACTAAAAGTTTTAAGATTAAATTGACACTAGTTCAAAAGGTTTATGACTAAATTGACACCATTAAAATTTAAGATTAAAATGGTACAAAATCAAAAGATTTGTAACTAAATTGATTTATGACTCTTTTTTACACTTTTGCTGGAACAATTCAAACCAACAATCAAGCTTCAACCAAAAAAATCTAACAAACAAACAATCACGCACATTGTAAAATAGGAAATACATAAAGTCTACTATATTCAAACTTAAAGATGTCCTAAAGCAATAAGGCTTTAGGTAGAAAGTGCACATCTTTTAATCATCACATATAATTATGACTAATAGGAGACTTCACTCAACATTGGTGGACGTTGGATCTTTCCCTATCTAAAAATAGTTGAGTTGTTGTTTGCCCAAAAGTAATATATGCCTTGGTTATTTAAAAATCATTTTTACGTATGAATTAATGCATAAGTATAATTATGACTAATGGGTGATGAAACTGAAGGTCATGGAGTTTCGCATACTGGCACAAATAAGGTCATGGAGTTTTGGGGGTTAACATATCCACATATACAAGACAAAAGTAATTATATTTTGATATTCTTTCACGGTGGAGAATATATATATTTGTTAAACATAGGCTTTTTCAAAGATTTTCATGCGAAAATGTTGCGCAAGCATCTTCAACTGGAGCAGCCTTTGGATGTCGTTGAAAATCCAGAAACTACTAATGTCCTCGGTCCTGTACAAGAAGAAGGTGTGCCCGATGGTCTATCTTTTAAATATATTTCCCTAACATGTGAGGCGGTCATACGGGTGCACAATCCACCAATTTAACACCCAAATAAACAATAAATAAATTGCAAAAAAAAAAAAAAAAAAACTTACCTCAAAGCAACAAAAGCATCTGCAGTGTTAAATTGAAATCCACATCAACAACCCTAGATATGGTTTCTAATTAACAAGCAATTACTCAATTTTATGTTTTCGCTTTTCTTAATGAAAATCATGCAATGCATTCTAATGATCTAATATGACATGGCAGCATGACCTAAACTATATGACATGAAGAAATGCAATAATTAGATGCAATCTAAATGACTTAATTCTAATGACATACAATGCGATGCGATGACATACAAAATTATTTAAACTAAGATGACATGCAACATGCAATTTAATACGCGAGCTATATGTCACGCGACATTTATTAAATGACCTAATCTAATGACGGACAATTTCTAATTAGAAATGAACCTAACAATAATTACTAAAATGACATACATTTCATGAACCTAATCCTATATGACATGCAAATGACATTTTTTATTTTAAAAATGCAATCTATCCTAGAAATTGCAAAGAATTTATCCTAAGACAAATTTTATGAAATTTGAAATGATCTAGCTAGATTAAGATTCTATCTAATTTAAACTAGGGATTAAGTTATATTAAATCCTAATTTAAACTAAGACATTATCTAAATCTAAAATGCAATTTATCTAAAAAAGATTATCTAAATTTAAAATGAAACATGCAATTTTATCTAATATGCCATGACAATGTCCTAATTATATATGACAAGTGCATGATGACTTCTTTTGGTGTTTTTTTTTTAATTTCGAAATTAAAAAAAATTGCCGCATGCAACTTAAATAAAAGAAAAAAAAAAAACTAACATCCTAAACAAATGCATTTTTTTGGATTTTCGTATTTTCAAAAATTCGAAATAAATAAATTTCATATTCTAAACATGCAGGATAACCCTAAAACAATGAATATTCTAAAACAAATCTAATCTAACTCGGATTTTTTCAGATTTTTCCTTTCTTTTACGGGAGATATTGAAATAAGACATCAAGAACGGCACGGCAACAAATCAGGCAAGATATCATCAATGTCCATTTTGGAAATAAATTGACGAATCGTATCTCGCGCATGAGATCGGATTGGGCAATTTTCAAATAAAATCGCGAATCGTATCTCGAGCGTGAGATCGGATTGGCGATTTTTCCGTGCGATTGCGAGTCGTATTTCAAGCATGAAATCGGACCATCAATCATACGCACGTTGCAAAATTAGGAAACTTTCCTAATTCAGGAGGCTACTTGAGTTGCGAATATCATGACATATCGGGAATTTCCATCATGTGCACCAATGAATATATCAAATAAGGAAACAAAATTTTTGAAAATTAGAATAGACAATTTTTACCTATCCCAAATATTGCTTCCAAATTTGGTCTTCGAACGGCGGCCGGTTCGTGATGACCAACGTGCTTGAGCAAGCCGGCAAGGCATCTCAGCTTGGGATGCTCGAGCTGGTAATTCACGGTGTGGTGCTCGGTTGACTGCAAAATCAAAGCAAATGTGCGGCAAGGACCAACGCAATATAAAAGATTAAAGAATTAGACCCCAAACCCTCGAATCTCCTTACTGTCAGCGTTTCCCCTACTGCCATGCACCCTTATAATTCTATTTTTTTATCAACCCCCCTCTCCCACCGAAAACCAAATTTCCACCGCCTCAGGCTACACAGCGGCCAATTCTTTCCCATGTGTTTGTCCTTTGGCTATAACTTTTCGGGAACTTCATGAGTGGCCGTGAATTCAAATATTCTATTGAGAATTCTCGTATTTTTCTTCTTTGATTTCAACCGGTAGCGTCGTGACTTGATGGACGCCGAAGTGTGAACACGAGTGAATTTCTTCACGGACGATATACTCAAGAATCATAGGGACATGGCCACCTAGTCACCGGCGCACAAGTCAGCCTGCAAAACAAAGAAATTCAACGGCACAATCTGAGTAGCGAGTTATGGAGGCCCTATCTACTAATATATTTTCTATAGAAATATTGTTTTGCCTTTCAGGATTTAACCCTTAATTTTTAATGCAATAAATGACTGGGTAGGTGTCAACAGTTTGTCTCTATCTACTAATATCTTTTCTATAGAAATCTTATTTTGCCTTTCAGTTCAGAGTGGGTACTCAGTTACCATTCCCATGGTTTTGATATTTAGATGAATGATCAATGTACCCAGGACCCTTATCTAATGGAGAGATGATGGAGTCAGAAGAGGAGGTTGGATCATTTTCTCCACAATCGCTGCATGGTGATGAAACTCACCATGCAACTGAAGGGGCCATTGACCCTGAAGAGGACAGGGCTGCATTGGATAATTCCTTTTTCCCTCAGATTGCTTAGCACAAACTGAGTAAGGTTGTGCATCTAACCAGAGGTTCCGGTAACGGAAAAGAATTGAGGTAATAGAAGAACAACAAAGATAGATGCAAGAAGCAATGGCATCAAAGCCAGTTCCAATGGGAGATAATTTTGAAATGAAGGCCATCAAAGCCATGGGAGCCATGGAGGAATGTGATACAGTTTTTGGCAATGGTGTAAATGTGACTCTCGACTTGCAAGCACTTCACATCACCAATTTTCTCGATTGGTTTTGACTTATTCTTATCATTTTTTCCTCAAATAACATAATCCTTGAATTTGTTCATGTAGATGTAGGCTTATTGGTGGCATGATAAGTATCGACCAAGAAAATCAAAATATTTCAACCCTTATCCACAGTGGATATGAGTGGAGTAAGCACATCAAATGCATTAAGAAGATTGCACAAACTTATGAATTTAATATATTTTACCCTGACATTATCCACAATATTAAAGCCCCAATATACTCAATTGAAAAAGATTGTGACATTATGAGTTTACTTGATCAGAAAATTACTATTACCCAAGCATAAATACAAATGAAAATGAACATTCAAGTTCAACAAACATAAATATAAACATACAAATATAAATATAAACAAACATAAGAGGTGTTTAGTAATAAGAGGTTGTTCCATAAACGACTTGGTGATAATTCAATTCAAGATGTGATAGCTTGATGATCGGTTGATGATGATTCATTTACTTCATTTGTCCTTTGCTACAGGAGGTGGAGGAGGCAGAAATGTTTCGAGGAAACTTTCCTCTTTTTTGAAAATATTTCAACCATTGTCCACAGTGGGTATGAGTGGAGTAAGTACATCAAACGCATTACGAAAATCGTACAAGGGTATGAATTTAATATATTTTACCCTGACATTGTCTACACTACTAAGTCCCCAATATACTCATTTGAAAAAGATGATGACATTGTGAGTTTACTTGATCAGAAAATTACTATTACTCGAGCATAAATACAAATGAAAATGAACAATCAAGTTCAACAAATATAAATATAAACATAAATATATAAATATAAACGAACATCAGAGGTGCTTGGTGATAAGAGGTTATTTAGGAAACGGCTTGGTGATAATTCAATTCAGGATGTGATGGCTTAATAATTAGTTAATGATGATTCTTTTGATGATTCATTTACTTCTTTTCATTATTCATTTTCTACAGGAGGTGGAGGAGGCAGAAATGTTTCAAGGAACTTTCCTTGTTTTTGAAAATATTTCAACCATTGTCCACAGTGAGTGGAGTAAGCACATCAAATGCATTACGAAGATCGCACAAGGGTATGAGTTTAATATATTTTACTTTAACATTGTCCACAATACTAAGGCCCCAACATACTCAATTGAAAAAGATGATGACATTGTGAGTTTACTTGATTAGAAAATTACTATTACCTAAGCATAAATACAAATGAAAATGAACATTCAAGTTTAACAAGCATAAATATAAACATAAATATATAGATATAAGCAAACATCAGAGGTGCTTGGTGATAAGATGTTGGTGATAAGAGGTTGTTCAGGAAGTGGCTTAATGATAATTCAATTTATGATGTGATGGCTTGATGATCGGTTGATGATGATTCATTTGATGATTCCTTTGTTACAAGAGGTGGAGGAGGCAAAAATGCTTTGAGAAAACTTTCATCATTTTTAAAAATATTTCAACCCTTGTCTATAGTGGATATGAGTGGAGTAAGCACATTAAATGTATTACAAAGATCGCACAAAGGTATGAATTTAATATATTTTACCATGACATTGTCCACAATACTAAGGCCCCAACATACTAAATTGAAAAAGATGATGACATTGTGAGTTTACTTGATCAAAAAATTATTATTACCAAAGCATAAATACAAATGAAAATGAACATTCAAGTTTAATAAGTATAAATATAAACATAAATATATAAATATAAACAAACATTAGAGATGCTTGGTAATAAGAGGTTGTTCAAAAGCGGCTTGGTGATAATTCAATTCAGGATGTGATAACTTGATGATCGTTTGATGATGATTCCTTTGATGATTCCTTTGCTACAGGAGGTGGATGAGGCAGAAATGCTTCGAAGAAACTTTCCTCATTTTTGAAAATATGTCAACTCTTGTCTACAGTGGATATGAGTGAAATAAGCTCATCAAACGCATTACGAAAATCGTGCAAGGGTATGAATTTAATATATTTTACCATGACATTGTCCACGCCCCAACATACTCAATTAAAAAAGATGGTGACATTGTTACTATTAACCAAGCATAAATAAGAGACAGTTGGATGAACTAAGAGCAAAAATAAGAGAGAAAGTAAGACATTGGGAGTTAGAAGAAAAAGAGTGTTTTTACGAACAATACAATTAATGTCCAATTGGACTAGAGTGATTGCAGCAATGAAACCGGCCATTTAGGGTGAAAAGACATGGATATGGATAGGAGATTGGAAACGGTAAAAAAAATTAAAATTGCAAGAACAAAGAAGAGAGGAAAAGAAAGATGTGGTGGGCCCAGCAAAATAGAGAACGATAAAATTTTTAAAATAATAATAAAGGAAGAAGAAGATGGTGCCCGCTCATTTCGATCCTTTCTTCTTCTTTTTTTCTTGTTGTATTTTAGAAAATCGTTGATGGATTAGCCCAAATATTTACATATTTTTATAAGATATATTTTCTATTTGTTTATTTTTGCGGTTATATCTTCGGCATGTGTGTGTGTGTGTGTGTGTGTGTGTGTGTGTGTGTGTGTCTATATATATATATATATATTAATTAGAAGAATCCCACACTCCTCAAATGGGATTTATGATTTTTTCGAGAATGACAAATTGATATTGGTTTCCTAAAAAAACAAGAGGTGGATGAGGCATTGAGTCCTCACTAATCCCCAACCTTAGCTTTAATGAACATAAAACTTTTTGTTCCTATATTTTATATATTTTATAATCAAGCAGAACTACTAAGTCCAAAAGCTAATGCTAGGTGTAAAAATATTGATCGAAAAACTCAATATCACATTACATAGTTTTAGGTCATGTCACTTGTTAATGATACATGTGTATCATTATAAAAATTGCAAAATAGTAGCGTGTGATTGTGATTGATCGAACAATAGTACTAGAATCATAAAAAAGGAAAAAAATTAATTGTGATTATGCTAGATCCTAAGATTATAAATGCTCAATTGCAATTTTCTTTTTAAAATTCAAAACTTGAGTTGGAATATTTACATGCATTACTATTATGTGTGTAGTGTGTCATATTGCCCATATATTTATAAAATTTATTCTTGCACGAGCAATTTTCTGCCCCTCCTATGTAGTTAAAGAGCATAATAGGACTAGGGTTTCTTTTTCCCATATGAATGGACCACACATAATAGGTTTTAATTTTGGGCTACACCACCAACATATGGAAATCATGGGTATTAATTACCACCATTCAAAGTACAACTTACATATTTTTGTGTTAAAATTTTAGAATGTCCAAAAATAAATGAAACTTAGGGATTAAAACATATTGAAAAAATTGAGTTACAATAACTGAACATTCAAATTTGGCATGGTACATTTAGTAGAAATCGAAATCCTTACCATGGTAAGTATTTAGATATTTCTTTATTATGGGCTTTTTGTTAAGTGTCTTGGTAACTACATTCATTTATGAAATATTTTAGCAGATGTTATCGATATTTTAGATCATTCCTATTTCTCGTGAGCTCATTTGGGTAAAGTCAAGATACCTATTTTAAATTTGGAATGATGTTATCTTTAAAATTATTATTGAAATTCTAAATTCAATAAAGCCAAATCTATCCAATTTGTACCAATATTTATGGTAAGTATCATTTCATGCAAATAGTTTTTTATTTTTCAACTTGACCAATAATTGTGAAGATTGTCACATACATTACATAAAAAAGAGCAGCCAAAAAGAAGTGAAAATATTTTAAAAACTTGAGAAGTTTCGATGAAGATAGGTCACATACACTACATAACATTTAACGAGCCATATTGCCTCCAAATGTAGTATTAATAAATCTTCATTTCAAATTGTTATGATTCAAATACAAACTTCTTATTATTAAAAATATTAAACCAATTTATCCTACACGATTGCATCTTTTGAGCTTTCTCCTAGTATCCACTTTTTTTTTTCTTGTTGATGGGTGAAAATATATAAATCTATCTTTTTATCCGATTAGGAACTTTGAGTTTGCTTGTTTACCAACTCTTGTAACCCTTCACTTTTCTTCATGAATAATCATAACCCTTTAACTCTTCAATAATCCATCAAAGTCATATTTTTCTCTCAAACGTTATAGGAAGAATATTTCACATGGATGGCACTCATAAATCATCCTTCTAAACATATCTTTATGTTAATTCTTTTATTTGGATACCATTTTCAATTTTCATGCAAATATTGAAAAAAACAACAATCACATATGAGTTTGCTTAAAACATCATAATATATGGTTGTTGACATATATACACACGTATAGTTATCGAATTAAATTATAATAATTTATATTTATTATCACTAGAATCTAAATAACTACTTAAAATTAGAGATCTTAATTTAGAGGAAGATGTCTAATCTAATCGAGAATGTCAAGTTTAAGTTGACAATATGGCAGCACAACCAAAAAAAGAGTTGAGAATATTCAAGGAAATGAGCTTGAATAGGTGTCATACAGTTCCATTTATGCACATGATAACCATGAGAAGAGAAGTGAATATCAAAACTAAACTCACGCAAAATCCTATTGAAACCAAATTTAAGGAGAGCTTGAGAGCCATAAACGTATTAGGTAAGGATAATGTTGATATTGATATTTTTTCTATATGGCTGAATCTTATTTGGGAATTATTAATTATGTAAATAGTAGGTACATGTAAAATGAATAATTTTGAGTTAAGCAAATTAAAGTTTGAAGTATTATGATTGCAGTGGGCAAAGTAAGCGTAAAATTCTAAACATATGTTTTATTACATAATTAGTATAATGGTGTAAATACATCCATAATCTTGACATCAATAATCTAAAAAGTTTCTAAAAAAATCTTAAGTCTTGAATATGAATAATACAATCTTTTCATAGTTGATTGCCTTGATTCCTTAAAATGAAAATAAAGACATGTCTTTTCAAAATTTGAGACAATTGCCCTCCGGGGATGTAGCATAAAAGGACCCACAAGAAATAATTGGAAATATTTTGAGGATAAATAATGATATCTAATAAAATAATTTACCTAATATGAAATTTTACTAATATTTACTTCTTATTTAGGAAAGCTCGTAAATTTATTTAGGGAAACTTGAAAATCTAATTGATTGTTCTTCATAACCTAGATTATGTGGTTTAGAATATCTCTCTATTTTCTATTTTTTGTTGAGTAAAGTTGAAACAAGATATTCTTCATTTTTCTTATTATCTTTTTTCTTGTTCTGAATATGTTCTTTCTTGTTCCGAAGATTGCCCAAGCAACGAGTGAAGCCTTGAAGGGCTTTGAGGTTTGTCGTGGCATTCATCAATAGTCCATTCATCATTCTTCCATTAAAAAAGTAATTACGTACTCAAAATTTTGACATTTCTCTTGTGTCTCCTAGTCATAGGAATAGCTAGCCTAGCAATTAATTGCCATGAAAAAAAGGGAGTGCTATCATGGTAGAGAGATGTCCTAATAGAGAGAAGATATAAGCAATAAATAATCTCTCTCCCTCCTTCTCTCTCTCCCCTGTCATTATCAATTTACGGCAGTGTTATACGGGTCCCGATCATTCGTTTACTTGGACTTCATAGACATTAGCAAGCAATCGCTATTACAAATCAATCATATTCCTCGTGAGATCATTTGGTAAAGTCAAAATGTCTATTTTAAACTTGGAATGATGTGATCTTTGGAATTATTATTGAAATTCTAAATTCAATAGAGCCAAATTTATCAAACTTTTACCAATATTTATGGTAAGTATCATTTCATGCGAATATTTCTTTTTTTCTTTTTCAACTTGACCAGTAATTGTAAAGATTGTCACATACATTACATAAAAAAGAGTAAGAAAAAAAAATTTGAAATTTTTTAAAAATTTGAGAAGTTCAGATGAAGATAGGTCACATACACTACATAACATTAATATAACGAGCCATATTGCCTCCAAATGTGGTATCAATAAATCTTCATTTCAAATTGTTATGATTCAAATACAAACTTCTTATTATGAAATATATTAAACCAATTTATCCCACGATTGAATCCTTTGAGTTTTCTCTTAGTATCCACTCTTTTTTTAAAAAAAAAAATTTCCTGTTGATGGGTGAAAATATATAAATCTATCTTTTTATCCGATTAGGAACTTTGAGTTTGCTTGTTTACCAACTATTGCAACCCTTGACTTTTCTTCATAAATAGTCATAACCTTTTAACTCTTCCATAATCCATAAAAGTCATATTTTCTCCCAAACGTTATTGGAAGGATTTTTCACATGAGTGGCACTCGTAAATCATCCTCATAAACATATCTTTATGTTAATTCTTTTGTTTGGATACCCTTTTTAATCTTCACGCAAATATTGAAATAAACAACAATCACATACGAGTTTGCTTAAAATGTCATAAATATATGGTTGTTGACATATATACACACGTATAGTTATCGAATTAAAATATAATAATTTATATTTATTATCACTAGAATCTAAATAACTACCTAAAAATTAGAGATCTTAATTTAGAGGAAAATGTTTGACCTAATCGAGAATGTCAAGTTTGAGTTGACATTATGGCAGCACAACCAAAAAAAAATAGTTTAGAATATTCAAGGAAATGAGCTCGAATAGGTGTCCTAGGGTCTCATTCATGCACATGATAACCATGAGAAGAGAAGTGAACATCAAAATCAAACTTAAGCAAAATCCTATTGAAATCAAATTTATAGAGAGTTTGAGAGACATAAACATATTAGGTAAGGATAATGTGGATATCGGTATTTTTTTCTATATGACTGACTCTTATTTGAGAATTATCAGTTATGTAAATAGTAGGTACATGTAAAATGAATGATTTTGAGTGAAGCAAATTAAAGTTTGAAGTATTATGATTACAGTGAGCAAAGTAAGTGTAAAATTCTAAACATATGTTTTCTTACATAATTAGTATAATGGTGTAAATACATCCATAATCTTAACATCAATAACCTAAAAAAGTCTCTAGAAAAATCTTAAGTCTTGAATAGGAATAATACAATCTTTTTATAGTTGATTGCCTTGTTTCCTTAGAATGAAAATAAAGACATGTCTTTTCAAAATTAGAAAACAATTGCCCCAGGGGGATGCAGCATAAAATGACCCACAAGAAATAGTTGGAAATATTTTGAGGGTAAATGATGATATTTAATAGAATAATTTACACAATATGAAATTTTGCTAATATTTACCTCTTATTTAGAAAAGCTCTATTTAAGGAAAATCTATTTAAGGAAGCTCGAAAATCTAATTGATTATTTTTCATAACCTAAGCTAGGTGATTCAGAATATCCATCTATTTTCCATTTTTTTTTAGTAGAGTTGAAACAAGATTTTCTTCATTTTTCTTATTATCTTTTTTTCTTGTCATGAATATATTTCTTCTTATTCCAAGACTGCCTAAGAACGAGTGAAGCCTTGAAGGGCTTTGAGGTTTGTCGTGGCATTCATCAATAGTCTCATCCATCATTCTTTCATTAAAAAAGTAATTTTGTACTCACAATTTTGACATTCCTCTTGTGTCTTCTAGTCATAAGAATAGCTAGCCTAGCAATTAATTGCCACAAAGAAGATGGAGTGCTATCCTAGTAGAGAGATGTCCTAGTAGAGAGAAGAGGTAAGCAATAAATAATCTCTCTCTCCAATCATTATCAGTTTATAGCGGCGTTATACGGGTCCCGATCATTCGTTTACTTGGGCTTCATAGACATTAGAAAGCAACTGTTGCTACAAATCATTCATATTCCTCGTGAGATCATTTGGATAAAGTCAAAATACCTATTTTAAACTTAGAATGATGTGATCTTTGGAATTATTATTGAAATTCTAAATTCGATAGAGCCAAATTTATCCAACTTTTACTAATATTTATGGTAAGTATCATTTCATGCGAATAGTTTTTTTTTTTTTTCAACTTGACCAGTAATTGCAAAGATTGTAATATACATTAGCAAACAAAAAAAAATTGAAGTTTTTTTAAAAACTTAAGAAGTTTCAATAAAAATAGGTCACATACACTACATACATTAATATAACGAGTCATATTGCCTCCAAATGTGGTATCAATAAATTATCATTTCAAATTGTTATGATTCAAATACAAATTTCTTATTATGAAATATATTAAACCAATTTATCCCACACGATTGAATCCTTCGAATTTTCTTCTAGTGTCCACTCTTTTTTTTTTAAAATTATTATTTCATGTTAATGGGTGAAAATATATAAATCTATCTTTTTATTCGATTATGAACTTTGAGTTTGTTTGTTTACCAACTATTGCAACCCTTGATTTTTCTTCATGAATAGTCATAACTTTTTAACTCTTCCATAATCCATAAAAGCCATATTTTTCTCCCAAACGTTATTGGAATGATTTTTTACATGAATGGCACTCGTAAATCATCATCCTAAACATATCCTTATGTTAATTCTTTTGTTTGAATACCCTTTTTAATCTCATGCAAATATTGAAATAAACCACAATCACATACGAGTTTGCTTAAAACATCATAAATATATGGTTGTTGACATATATACACACGTATAGTTATCGAATTAAATTATAATAATTTATATTTATTATCACTAGAATCTAAAATAACTACTTAAAAATTAGAGATCTTAATTTAGAGGAAATGTCTGACCTAATCGAGAATGTCAAGTTTGAGTTGACATTGTGGCAGCACAATCAAAAAAAGAATTGAGAATATTCAAGGATATTAGCTCGAATAGGTGTCCTACGGTCCCATTCATGCACATCATAATCATGAAAAGAGAAGTGAATATCAAAACCAAACTCACGCAAAATCCTATTGAAATCAAATTTATGGAGAATTTGAGAGCCATAAACGTATTATGTAATTATAATGTGGATATCGAAATTTTTTCTATATGGCTGACTCTTATTTGGGAATTATCAGCTATGTAAATAATAGGTACATGTAAAATGAATGATTTTAAGTGAAGCAAATTAAAGTTTGAAGTATTATGATTACAATAGACAAAATAAGCATAAAATTATAAATATATGTTTTCTTACATAATTAGTATAGGGTGTAAATACATCCATAATCTTGACATCAATAACCTAAAAAAGTTTCTAGAAAAATCTTAAGTCTTGAATAGGAATAATACAATCTTTTCATAATTGATTACCTTGATTCCTTAGAATGAAAATAAAGACACGCATTTTCAAAATTTGAGACAATTACCCCCATGGAGATGCAGTATAAAAGGACCTACAAGAAATAGTTAAAAATATTTGGAAGATAAATGATGATGTCTAATAGAATAATTTACACAATATGAAATTTTACTAATATTTACCTCTTATTTAGGAAAGCTCGTAAATCTATTTAAGGAAGCTCGAAAATCTAATTGATTATTCTTCATAACCTAGGCTAGGTGGTTCAGAATATCCATCTATTTTCTATTTTTTGTTGAGTAGAGTTGAAACAAGATTTTCTTCATTTTTCTTATTATCTTTTTTCTTGTTCTGAATATTTTTCTTCTTATTCCGAAGACTGCCTAAGCAACGAGTGAAGCCTTGAAGGGCTTTGAGGTTTGTCGTGGCATTCATCAATAGTCCCATACATCATTCTTTCATTAAAAAAGTAATTATGTACTCAAAATTTTGACATTTTTCTTGTGTCTCATAGTTATAGGAATAATTAGCCTAGCAATTAATTGCCATGAAGAAGAGGGAGTGCTATCCTGAAAGAGATGTCCTAACAGAGAGAAGAGGTGAGCAATAAATAATCTCTCTCCCTCCTTCTCTCTCTCCCCGTCATTATCAGTTTATGGCGGCGTTATACGTCCCAATCATTCGTTTACTTGGATTTCATAAACATTAGCAAGCAACCACTACTACAAATCATTCCTATTCCTCGTGAGCTCATTTGGGTAAAGTCAAAATGCTTATTTTAAACTCAGAATGATGTGATCTTAGGAATTATTATTGAATTTCTAAATTCGATAGAGCCAAATTTATCCAACTTGTACCAATATTTATGATAAGTATCATTTCATGCGAATATTTTTTTTTTCCTTTTCAACTTGATCAGTAATTGTGAAGATTGTCACATACATTACATAAAAAAGAGCAAGAAAAAAAAAAAAAGTGGAAATTTTTTAAAAACTTGAGAAGTTTCAATGAAAATAGGTCACATACACTACATAACATTAATATAACGAGTTATATTGCCTCCAAATGTGGTATCAATAAATCTTCATTTCAAATCATTATTATTCAAATACAAACTTCTTATTATGAAAGATATTAAGCCAATTTATCCCACACGATTTTATCCTTTGAGTTTTCTCTTAGTATCCACTCTTTTTTTTTTGAATTTTTTCCTATTGATGGGTGAAAATATATAAATCTATCTTTTTATCCGATTATGAACTTTGAGTTTGTTTATTTACTAATTGTTGCAACTCTTGACTTTTCTTCATGAATAGTCATAACCTTTAACTATTCCATAATCCATAAAAGTCATATTTTTCCCCCAATGTTATTGGAAAGATTTTTCGCATGGGTGATACTCGTAAATCATCCTCCTAAACATATCCTTATGTTAATTCTTTTGTTTGGATACCATTTATAATTTTCACGCAAATATTGAAATAAACCACAATCACATACGAGTTTGCTTAAAACGTCATAAATATATAGTTGTTGACATATATACACACGTATAGCTATGGAATTAAATTATACTAATTTATATTTATTATCACTAGAATCTAAATAACTACCTAAAAATTAGAGATGTTAATTTAGAGGAAGATGTTTGACCTAATCGAGAATGTTAAGTTTGAGTTGACATTATGACAGCACAACCAAAAAAATAGTTGAGAATATTCAAGAAAATGAGCTCGAATAGGTGTCCTAGGATCTCATTCATACACATGATAACTATGAGAAGAGAAGTGAACATCAAAATCAAACTCATGCAAAATCCTATTGAAATCAAATTTTTGGAGAGTTTGAGAGCCATAAACGTATTAGGTAAGGATAATGTAGATATCGAAATTTTTTCTATATGGTTGACTCATATTTGGGAATTATGAGCTATGTAAATAGTAGGTATACGTAAAATGAATGATTTTGAGTGAAGCAAATTAAAGTTTGAAGTATTATGATTGCAGTAGGCAAAGTAAGCATCAAATTCTAAACATATGTTTTCTTACATAATTAGTATGATGGGTGTAAATATATCCATAATCTTGACATCAATAACCTAAAAAAATTTCTAGAAAAATCTTAAGTTTTGAATAGGAATAATACAATATTTTCATAGTTAATAGTCTTGATTCCTTAGAATAAAAATAAAGATATGTCTTTTCAAAATTTGAGACAATTGCCCCCGGAGATACAACATAAAAGGACTCACAATAAATAGTTGGAAATATTTGGAGGGTAAATGATGATGTCTAATAGAATAATTTACACAATATGAAATTTTACTAATATTCATCTCATATTTAGGAAAGCTCAAAAATCTAATTTATTATTTTTCATAACTTAGGCTAAGTGGTTCAGAATATCCATCTATTTTCTATTTTTTGTTGAGTAGAGTTGAAATAAGATTTTCTTCATTTTTCTTATTATCTTATTTTTGTTTTGAATATCTTTCTTCTTGTTCCGAAGACTATCCAAGCAATGAGTGAAACCTTGAATTACCAGGATTTTTAAAAAGTGGATTTGATCCGATTGCGAATATGCATTTATGATGTTAAAATACATGAGAAGCAATTTGGTACGATAAAACGATAAATTAAATTCCTCTAGTAACAAATTCACACGGCTATTACTATTTAAGATAAGATAGCACAAGGATTGCATTAACTCTGTATGTTTCAAGGGAAAATGTGCTATTTTTGGAAATTATTTTTCAATAAGTCATTTTACAAGAAAATAACCATGTTTTCTGATATTTCATTGAAATTTGAGAATGGACTAGAAAATATTTTCCGCTCTTTGATAAGGAAATTTTTTTCCTGCATATACTCGTTTTCAATAATTTTTTATTTTATTTTTTAAAAATGGTTTTTACATTTTGGTTTTTAAATTTTTTTCCTTTCTTTTTATTTTAAAACTTTATTTTTAGAAAATAAAAAAAATAACAAAAAGTGTGTTTTGTGAACAAAGTGATGTTGAATGAGTAATGGAAAATATTTTCTAATTTTTGAAAAGTGGAGAACATTTTCTCTATTTTTGAAGATGTTTTTCTAATGGTGGAAAATATTTTTGTTGACAAATTCATTTTTTATAAAATAAATGTCGGAGAATCTAAGAAATGTTTTTTTGAAAGTTATTTTTCTTAAAACAAACGGAATTTTTCATTCTTTCTAGACTGATGAGATTGAACACCATGGCTTGACTATTTCCGTATTCAATGGATGGTTTCACAATCCTGAGGTAATTAATTATGACATGTAACTTCGACTAAAAATTTCCTATTTTGCTTTGGCGAGAAAATAGTTTTATGATGCTACGCATGACATGACACAGGGACCACTTCAATTATGAGTCGATGGATGTGAGGCCTCTGGCTAAATTAGTGGGGATGAAATTTTAATTCCATGTGGCTGCTGGACTTAAATTGAAAGTCCAAACTGGACAGAGGAAGAGATGACGTGGCATATGATTTATTTAACTCACCAATTTCCCTACTCTTCTCTTCTTCTACATCGTCTTCATCTTCGTCTTCATCCTTCCTCTCTTGCTACCAATTTTCACTTTCATATACATTTTTCTTTTTCTTAATAATCACTTTCTCGACCATCTCTATGTCCTTCATGCAAAAAAAAAAAAAAAAAAAAAAAACACCTCTATGTCCTAATATGACTATCAAAATCAAAACAAATTGTAAGCAAAAAAAAAAAAATCCTTGCTCATTTTATGATGTATTTTTCGTGAATCTACATTCTAGAATGATAAAACTCTTGCGGGTTTGGTGGATGATCTCTATGGTCACCATGGTTTTGCTGGTGGATGGTCCTCATTCGGTGAGGACCGGAGACATAATAGAATGCAATGACAATTCGACTTTTTTTTGTTCATTGATAAAAAAAAGTGCATCTTCGATTTATAAAATCAGATAAATGCAACCAATTCGTTTTGGTAACTATGTTGCTCCCTCTCATTCGCTGCTCCTGTTCGTCCAATTCTAACGAGGACATGCTTAATTTGGAAATGTTTGTCCTGCTCTGCTCTTTATTGGGGATTTCAATACCTAATTTTGCCGCAATTCCTCAATTGAAGAGCAAAACAAATTTAAGGTTGAAAAAGAAAACAAATTTAACCTCAATTCACCCTAGTTGATTAATTTAGGGCAATATTGCTGACCTAACCTTATTGACGAACCATGTTAGAATAGTTATATTAGAAAATTGTCATGTGAGATTTTTCGGGAATTCAAATCAACGGCAACTCTAAAGTGATACAAAAGTTGCACGCAAGTGATTCAATTGAAAAGTTTTGATACTAAAAATAACTACGAAAAATATGATAATTTTAGAATCATTTTCCCCATTTATGCATGTCATGGCAAGGGTAAGGCTTTATCAGTAAAATATTAAAAAAAGAAGAAGGAGGGAAGTATATGTGATTATCAATAGAACTTTCATTTCCCTTGTATTTGTTAGGATTAATACATTAAAAAACTCCAAACTTGTATATATATGACAAATTTACCCCAAATCAAAAACCTCAAATTTGTACATTTGTGATAATTTACCTTCTATTAAATTACTAAGTTAGATGACACAACAGTTAACTGTTAGATGACACAACAGTTAACTAATATATCGGTTTGAGATTTTATTCTTCATTTGTCATAACTATACAATTTTTGTGGTATTAATCAAATTTAACAAAAGGTATATTTGTCACAAATATACCAATTTTAGGTTTTTGGTGGTCGAATAAATTAATTTGGGATAAATTTGTCAAGAGTATATTAGTCTAGGGGTTTATGTGATCATTTGAGATAAATTTGTCACTTATATATCGTTTAGGGTTTTTCAAGATAAAAAAATTATTTTATGATAAATTTATCACACGTGTACTAGTTTTGGATTTTTCAATGTGTTAACCCTATTTGTTATACTTACAAAATATGCATGTGCGAAACATATTTCATAATATGTTCGAATACAAGTAATGCAACTTTTAAGCAATTTTTTTTTTTATCTTTAATGGTCAATTAATAATGTCACATGTCAATTATCATTTGTATTGGTTATATTATATCATATCACATAAAAATTATGATACTCTTTTGATTTAGAAATATTAAAAAAAATTATTAGGCGAGATGTAAGCTTTCTCGTCTATAATACAATGTAAACTCATGGTATCATCATTTTAGATTATATTTTACTAATTATGAAATTTTCTTGCATACTTTTTAAAAAAAAATGATGATAAATTTTCTTACGTTCTTTCTTTTTTAAAATGACGATAAATTACCACGGTCGCCACTGACAATGGTCGATGGTCGGTGGTGAAATTGAGTGATTTAGTTATCAAAACTTTATTGAAATGCGAAATCTAAATTGGCGGCGCTCCTTGTTTTTCTCGAGCGTGAAAATTAGTGGGAATCAAAATCCAATTTGTCGGCGAGATTGGATTTTAGCGAATGGACCGAACGAGGTGGGCCATCGGGTGTCTTTATTGTTATTAATTTTTGTGTGGTGTCTTATTATGCGACGGCTCCATCTTGTCTCTCCATCTTTTCTCTCTTATTTGTTCCTGCAATTTTAATTTTGTCGTGTCTTTTTCACCCTAAATGGCCGGTTTCATTGCTGCAGTCGCTCCAGTGGGACGTTGATCGTATTGATTGTAAAAACTCTCTTTTTGTTCTAACTCCCATTGTCTCACTTCCTCTCTTATCTTTTGCTCTCAGTTCATCCAATCGTCTCTCATCTTTTCCTCTCGGTTCATCCAAGTTCAAGCATTTCTTAACAACATGTCTCCAAAGAATGAAAAAAAAAATGTAAGTTTTTAGGTGCAAAATAGAAAGTTCCTGTGGAAAAATTATCAAATTCTTCATAAGAATGCATCTGATAGCATCATGCAAGATTTTTCAAGGATAATGGCTTTCGTAATGAGAAATGTTTCTTGGAAGATGCTCTTTTCTTAGTGTGCGAGAAGTCCTCAGAATGCTCTTTTCATTTTTTTTTCTATCTCTCGTCTCTCTTTTTTTTTTCTTATTTAATGGAATACATTAATTTTTGGAAAGATAGTCCAAAAAATCTTAAACCTATTACAATTTTGTCAATATAATCTTAAACATTTTAATTGCGTTAATTGAGTTAATCTGGCGATTTTGACTGGAAATCGCTAATGAGGGCTAACGACCCTCGCTTGGTTTGGGCAAGGTCACAAGCCCCTCACTTGTCGCCGCTAAGGCCGTTGTAGTCCTCACCCGTGGCCAAGGACGACCTCGTTCAGACCAAGTGAGGGTTGTCACACTCACCTATGGCTAGTGATGGTCGACCAATGACCTCACCGACCAAAGTTGGAAAAACAAGGAAGAAAAGAAAAATAAAGGAAAAAATAAAAATAAGATTCAAAATTTTAAAAAATATTTAAAATATTAATTAAAAATTATCTATGTCGGCACTGAGATCATACCATGTGATAGACGAGCGTCTACATAAATGATCTCCAACCAAATTTGGCTGAATGGTCTCAATTGATAATATGTGAAAATGTTGATAACTTAATTAGCAAAATTAAAAAGGTTTAGATTTGAATTGTCCGATTTTTTGGATAATTAATAAAAAAAATTCAATTACAAGGATATGTTATTGACTACGTACCATTGCAGCAACACAAATTAAGAAAAATTGATAAGATCTTTTAATTTTAATACTCCGCACTCAATATTGCAACTTTAAAATTTTCCTAGTTTAAATCTTGCCACCATACAACTAACCATGGCCAAGTTTAGTTTACAGTTATTTAAAAAAAAAAAAAAAAAAAAAGACTTACTCACGAGTCAATTCATACACTTCCCCATCTACAAAAGATAAACTCACTCGAAACTCACTCGAAACTTTCCCATAGTTATTTTCAACAAATAAATAAAAGAAAATTTCCTTAAAAAATCATTGTTTCTGAAAAAAGGTGGACCACTGGCGGTTCTTAAAATTAAGGGCACGAAAATCATTTGGATTGTTTATTTTCTTTTTCCAATAAATGGATCAACCTATTTAATCGTGATTAAATTAATCCTGTCATGAATTTTAACAAACCCTATTATTCCAAAAAAAAAAAAAAGTTCCGATAACAAAACTTCTTTGTTCATCCTATCCTATTTTTCCATGTAACCTTTACCTTATGCGCACATGCCTTGACTTTGCCGAAACCTCAAATTTCGCTGAGAAATTGAATACGCATATTGTGATATGTGTATAATAAATAAATAAATAAATAAATAAATCAAAGGGTCAATAAAAAAATAATAATTGACAAATAAGAAATAACCGCCGTAGAAAAGGCCTCAATCCGATTGGGCCTGTTCTGTTCATCAGAATAACTGCCGAAGCCCATCGATTTTGATCTAATTTGGCCCATTCATTTTGGGCTCCAATCCAGCCCATCATTTTGGCCCGTATAACAAGTGGAGCCCATCCCTCCATCCCCTTGTTAATTCACTCCCTCTGGAACGACGGACGAGCACCCGAGGGACGACGCCCGCGAGCAAGAAATCCGCCGTCCGTCCGCCGGCAGGTCACAGGCATTTGCTGACGACCGCCTTCCACCGTCCGCACGCATCTGTCAAAGAAGCGAGAGCCGAAAAAAAACCTTCTAGATCGCAAATTCTCGCTCGCCTTCAAGCTTTTTCTCCGTTGTTTCTTAAGGTTGTCTGGGGCATTGCAACGTCGACCTACCGGCGACAAATTTCTTGGGAATTCCCATTCTCAGTTCGATCGTGGGTGTTCCTGGTCATGGCATCTACCAAGTACAAGACTTGATTCTCAATCTAATATGGGCAATCGAGTCTGAGAAATGCGGTCGAGGTGCATATGAAATTCGTCTCTTGGTTAAAGCTTTATCAGAGTTTTGAACGTGCATTGAGCCCGTAGTGATGACCTGGTAGTGATTCTTGGCCTTTTACGTGAGCGGAAGTTCATTGTTAGGTTTTATGTTTATTTAAAAAAAAAATGGAGTTTTAAAAGAAAAAGAAAAGGAAACAAAAAAAATAAAAAATTGAAAAATCAATTTTAAAAGATAAACTAATAAAAAATTATTGAAAATGAGCATTCTAATTCATTTTCAAATTTTAGCCGAATATAATAAAATATGATTATTTTCATGCAAAATAGTTTCTTAAACAACAATTTTTGAAAATGTAAGGGCGTGTTTGGCATGATTACATTATTCCTTAACCGATTCCAACAAGAAATTATTATTTTTTATTCTATTAGGGGCCGATTACGAGTAAAAGAACGTGTTTGGTAAGCTATCTAAAATTTTTGATTACGGAATAGAATTGCGTTTGATAACGTGTCCATTAATTTTGTTCCAAATTAGTATTTTTATTTTTAAATAATAATTATTTTTTCTATTTTTTTTTTTTTTACCTTTTTACCTTTTACCTTTTTTCCTTTTCTTTTTTTCATTTTTTCCTTTTTCTCATATTTTTCTTTTCTTCTTGTGGCCGGTGACCTCACCAAAACGTCGCCGGCCCTCCCCCTCGGCGAGGTCGGCCGCCCTCATCGGCCGAGCGTCGGCGTCGGTGGACAGCTAGGCGAGCTCGGCCGGTGGCTAGGCGGGCCTCGCCTAGCCCCGGAGGCTCGCCGTGGGCCGGGCGAGCCTCCCAGCTCGCCGGGCCGTGGCAGGCGGCGGGCGGGCGCGGCGATCGGCGGTGGTGAGCGACGGCGGACGGCGGCGGGCGACGGTCGCGTGATGGCGGAAGGAAAGAAGAAGAGTTTTATTATGTTGATCCTTTTTTTGATTCTCATACGTAGAATCAATTTTTTTTTTATTCTCAAATCTATTCCAAAACTGATTCTGGGAACAAAATTTTTACCAAATGCGATTCTCGTCCCAAATTGATTCTAGGAACAAAAAATCAGAATTAATCACTGTTAGTGTTGCCAAACAGGGCCTAACATGCCACATTTCACAAAGCAAATTAATGCAACTCTTTGCTCTCTTCTCTGTTAATCTCGTCTTGAATTTCTAACAGAGAGGCCGTTACTTATGATGAAGCTGGGATTTATTATTAGAACTATTTATTAATAGGTCACTTTTTCATTAATTTGTGCTTTTTTAAGTAAGCACACCGTGCAAAACCACTTCATCCGGATTTTGCCGTCATAACTGCATATTCCGCAATCGTGATCAAATCCAATCTCTATTAAATCCGGGTAATAAATCCGAGCGTACGGCAGCACCTGTAGAAAACGTAAAGGAGCAGCAGACGCACTCCTCTGCAAGCAAGCAAGCAAGCAAACCTTCTCGGCGATGGAGGTCGCGATGTCGAGGACGAAGGAGGCGTCGCGCCTCTGGTTCGCCGGATTCGCCGACGCCTGCTGCCTCCACCGCGTCGTCGCCCTCTGCCTCAGGTACCTTCGCTTCGTTGCTGCTTCTCGATCGGTGTTTTTTTTTTTTGTGGTTTTGGTTTGTTGAATTCGCGGTTCGGTGTAGGTCGAAGAAGCTGTCGATCAGGACGGGGCAGTGCTTTCTCCTCAACGGCTTCATCTTCCTCGGCAGGTGACGGTCTCTCTGCTGGTTGATTTCGCGGTTTCGAGTTTTTCTTTTTTTTTCTTTTTTTTTTTCTCGCGGCTTTCGTTTGCGGTCGGTGTGTGTGTTGGGGACGGCGGAGATTGGAGGCTGTGGTAGCTTGAAGAAGCGCTGCTTTTTAGTTCATCGGTCGGGAAGATCCTTACTGTTTGATGAAGTTTTCTTGGGGGAGTTCTTTGATTGTCCGTTGTTCTGAATGTGGTCGCGGAATTATGATGCGGAATGAGGTGGATTTCGTTACCTGTGGCATTGATGATGGTGATGTTCGATCGAGCTCTTTTTTAGGTATTATGATCCTTTTTGCGAATTGTGGTGAGGTCGGTGCTGTTGCGCAAGTGGTGAAGTTTCTTTGGGTTTGCGTAAAACTTGTGCTTTTGAGGGAAAAGGGGAAAATTTCAGAGAAATTCGAGATAGTGGGACCACTTGAAGTACCCACTGGTACTCAATGTTAATGAAGAGGGAGGTACTCCTTATCCTGGAGCGCTACGTTCCTGTCTATCTAAGTCAATTGCCACGTGAGAAGTGCTATAAATTTGGAAGAAAATCGCTCAAGATACTCTATGAGGTTATTGGCAGGTTGGATGGTTACATCATGGTTCGGAGCATCTAAAAGTTTACCCATTGAATCTTGTGAAGAAAAAGGAAGAGTAAGATTGTAGGAAGACTAATCATGGGTGGTTTGGAAACTCTTAATACACATAATGAACATAGTGAGTTCTTAATGGGCAGAATTTCAGGCTAACATTTATTGAAAAGACTAATGCTTTTACCATCAGTTAATTTTCTTAGCGGTTGCTGTTTCTTTTAAAAGCTCAAATTTGGAGCATGAGGTAGACTTGAGCTAGAAAAGTGAAGGTAGAGTTATGAAGTGGATGACTAAGACTGTTAAACAACATTTATTTAGCTGGAAGAGCTGAAAATCTAGCATCCTCTTTATTTAGGAAACATATGCTAAGCATTTATTGTTATATGTTGCAGAAACTAGTTGGCTCAAGTTGTGAAGTGTTATCTTATCATTTTCATTGCATTCGGTTGTAGATATTCTCTTGATAGTTATAATCACTTGAATCTCTAGATTGATGTATACCAATAACAGTTGTAAGCTGTAACACTTGATATTTTCAATAGATTTTGTTTCTAACTCTTTTATCGGTGCTCTTCCACATTGTTCTTCAAAATTTCACACGCTATACATGTGAAGAAAATAATCTCGATTTTTTTGCAGCATTGTTCTCTTAAAATCGCTTGTCATTCCTACACTTGAGTGGATATTGCCTGAGAACTGCTCTCAGATTACTTCTCAAGATTCTTGTCCATTTTCTCGTGTTTTAAGGCTCTACTCCTTCCTACGTTCAGCACTTGTACAACTATTTTATGTAAGTATGCTCATGACATCTGTCCTTTTTTACTTATGAAAAAGTGAACACATCTGCTGTTTTATGGCCTTGTGTTGGCAGGGCGTGAGCACTATCCAAAGCTGTAGTTTCTTTTTGTGGAAAAAATGGGACGCTTGTTATGCTTTTTTTATTCAGACTATATGACAGTACTTTTGAATGATATTCTTGCTTATCCTAACTAAGGGATCTTTACTATTAGATTGGTGCTTTTATTCAGTGATTTCCTCAGATCCTCTGATGCTAGACAAATTATGTATGCACTTAAATACAATTCACATTACTATCTGAACAAACTCAGTGAACAATACCATGAGGACACACGATTTTACCTACAGATGCTAGTTCGTTGTGACTATCTGGGTTGACTTTTTTAAACATGCTGTTCTCTGGCTATCGTGGACAATGCCCCTATGCAAGTGGCTTGGGTCCATGCCTAAGTAGCTTTCAAAATTATGGTGGAATTTAATTAGTGCATGTGTGCACAAACTTTACCATGGGGAAGAAAGGTCTGATAAATAAAAGATCATATGCTGTAAGTTGTATCTAGACCAACAGCATAAAATGGCAATTTGTCCTCAACAATGCAGTTGGGGCTTTCCAGATGCACAGTAGCACTCACCATTTCTCTTCTTTTAGTGATCAAGAAATGGAAGAGGCAATTGAGATAACTTTGCTTCTGTACAAGTTCCTAGGCGATCAAGCATATAGTTCCTTCAATGCTGAACCCCCCACTACCCAATAGAACGCAGGAGTACAAGAGCTGTATTCCTAGATTAGCACTCAAAGTTAATCTCATTTTAGATGTTTGAATATTGATTGATTTTGGACAAGGAAAGGAAATAATTTTTACCTGGATGTTGTTTTTGCAGGTTTTCTGGTTCTACCCGTTGTACATATTTAGCATCATTTTGAGCACCATGTGGTACTTTCACTGAAATTTCAATCTACACAAGTCAGTTTTATGTCTGTTTACTCTGAGAATCTTGTTTGTTTGATTTATGTGAATTTTCCATGAAGCAAGGATATCGATGAGCATTGCATTACGAAATAAAGTCTTGTAAGCATGTGCATATGCCCTATCTGGTAAATTAAATGCAGGAGTCAACATGCTATACTGTTGTCGATGGGAACAAGGGGAAAGAAAAAATTACTAAAATGATTTGTGGGTAAACTAGACCTAGCATATTTGCTTTGGTAACTGAAGTCTTAATATTGAAATGTAGCAAAAGCACATGTCTTCTGTCTAGTTGATGCTAGAAAAGGAAGGAACGTGGAACTTTTCACACATAGAAAGGTTAAAGACACTCAATGGAATTCTAGGTGTTTGATTGACCTTGCTGTCATAGGGATAAAATTGGTCCAGGGGAAGAAGGTGCTCCCAATGGATACGTCGTAACCATCTTTTAATGAGGTGGTCATTGTTAAATTTTATAGATTGTCTACTTTTATTGCTTGCATTGCAAGCCATGATAAACATGTGTCTCGGATTTTAGTTTATCTGGTTGTAACTTGGTTTTGCCTTCTGGTTAGTTTGCACTGAGTTGAGAGCGCGGTTTCTAGATCTACCATTTCACTCTTACTGTACTGTCTACACTTCTAGATTCTTTAGGACACAGAATCTGTTATTGAGTACTCATGATATAGGTCGTGCATGAAATCTAAGGTTTTGGTGGAAGATGTGAATGCAGGTACAATGACATAGCTAAACATGGATTTGCTGCAATGGAAGAGCAACCCTCAAACCAAAATGAGGCTGTGGCCTTGGAAAGTACGACTGAAAAGGAAAACCTTGTTGATCTTGGAGGGTATAAAACTAAACACGATTGACAATTCTTATATTTGGCTACAGAAGTTGGCTTTTCGTATTAGTGTATCTGAAGCTAAAGTGGTTTCAATTTCCTTAGGGTGATGATCGGAATTGGAGAGCAGGTGTATTCAATACTGCTCCTGACCTTCTTCTTCCTAGAGGTGAAATAAAGTATAGATTTAATCTTGATAAGATAAACCATAGGTTTAAAAGAATTTTAATTGGACCTTGAACTATCCTAGTGATAAAATACCTTCAACAAGTCAAATAGATTAAAAGTCTTTGCTATTTGCTCAAGTATAGTAGAAATTGACGAGGTTCCTGATCCTGTGATGTGTATGCCTCACAAATATAGCAGCCCCACTGGTACCCACCATTGTGGTTCTCATGCAATGTTAGTAAAATGATTTACCAAGGATGAACAATGACTGCAATAAAGGCCAAGAGTTGTTGATTTATTATGGAATTACCATAATGAAATCAGTCCTGTAGATGCAATTGAGGGAGAGACTGATATCCCAATCTTTTACTTGTTCCCTGCCTTATAAGATGAAATGTTTTAGCCATATGACTCTATATACTGCAACTGTGATTCTGAAATAAGTCTTTTGAATGCTAGACCTTATATATTCTATTAATTTAAGCAGTTTTATGGTGATCTATGTTTCTGCTGCTTTGTTGCCTTAACAACCACATACTCCTTTTTAATATCTTTTTATATAACATTTGTATGCCTGACAAGCTGAGAAGTAATTGCTGTACTTTGCAGGTTTATGCTCTAGGTTTTGTTCCCTATATTGGAAAGACACTTAGTTTTTTCCTGCTCTCCTGGCTGTATGCTTATTACTGTTTTGAGTATGTAATCTTCTCAGTGTATTTTTTTCAGGTTACACATTCTGCTTGTCTTTTTTCCTTCTTCTTATGTGGAACTTTTTAGGTACAAATGGAACTTTACTGAAGTTAGTCTGGACAAGAGACTGGACTTCTTTCAATCCAACTGGGCATTCTTTGCTGGTTTTGGTAATGCTCTTTCTGATCATGATACTTAATGTGATCCATTGCAGCCTTAGTGCATGTGTGTACTGGGTAGGAAGTGATCCATAGATTTGGGTTCAGCTAAATCCGCAATTATTGGTGTAACACTTACCCTTATTGACCATGATTTATGTGGAATCCACAAATCAAAGAGTGTCTGTAGTGGTTTTTTATCCTTTCTTTCTCCTGCAATTGATGTGCTAGTTTGTGTATTTTATGGCATAAACACACTTGGGGGTTAGAAAGATCTGCTATTCCTCACAAATGCATTGTTGATCTGCTATAGCAGACTTTTCAAGTCATCATGGCATGCTTGTCTCTTGTTCTAAATCAATGTGCAGGTTATAATGGTATCTCTCAGCATGTCATGTTGGAAAATGGTCTATGATTTTCTCTGGAACTCATATAATTCTTTTTTCTTCCAGAGATCTCATCATATTTAGTGTTATTATGTTGGAATTTTATGTGGAGATTCAATGTTATAATTCTAAGAGAATGTTGAAATGAGATTTACTTTTGGGGCATAATCCAATTCTGATTGTAGCTAGTGAGCAACTTCCTTGCTGGTTGTGGGCATGTTTGAAATAAGGTTTTCTTGGTGGCAAGTCAATCTACTTATTCAATAAATTTTCTTAAATTCCTTGCAGGTAACCCCTGTGTTCTGGCTAGTTTCTTTTTCTCTCCTCTAGTGGGCTATGGTGTTATGGCTATACTTTTTCCATTGGTATGTCTTTGCCTTTACCACTATTACTTTAATGTGCAATAAGTGATGGAAGTGTTTGCAATGCAATTAGTGATGGAAGTGCTTGCAATAGCTAAAGCTCCTTCTGTTTTCTGGTTAATACAATGTTTAGTCAATCTTCAGCCATTGTCTTGAGCACTTGTGATGTAATTCCATTTTTAGTGTGAAATGATATACTAACACCTAATTTCCAACCCTTGGTCATGTCTCTTCCCTTAGTTAGCAAATTTTTGCCCCTAAATACATGCTTATCATCCACTTTGGCTTTCTGCTGCTAATCTTCAAAATTGTTCTTTATCTGAATCATGCTTAACTCAGGTCTAGCTGCCTTAGATCAGTCTTAACTATAAAATTTCCTAAATGGTAATAACTGCTATGATCAATGTCATAGATGCTGAATTGGACTCCAAGTTCGAAGCTTTGTTTCATTAACATGGTGGAAACATGATGAACATTTAAATAAAGTCAAAACCAAAAAACACCAGATATGCAAGAAGCTAGCAAACACTTATGTTTTCCTGGGCAAGCAACCTGTTGATGCTGCAAGAGGGGGCTTCCAGCTCGTTAAGGAAAGTAGATATGCTGGTGTTATGTCATTAAATTGATTGCACAGAGGAGTGGTGGGATGTTCTTGTTAGACAGCCCATTTAGTGTAGAGTATGTACTTGCACATTTAATTGGTCTATTGTCTTCAGAAGAAATTGCCTATACAGCAGACAGCACATAGTTCTTCATCTTTTCCTTTATTTAACCATGCTTACTTCTTCCCTCTGCTAAATGTTCAAATTGGTTTGATTCATGTGCATTCTCTGTACTGATAAACGTGTCTTTCAGTTTGTGCTGACAGCTACTAGCTCAAGGGCTGAGCAAGCTATATTTTTAAAGGAAGAAAAGAGAAAGATGCTGGATTAGGAAGGCTTCCACTATTTTATGCAGCTGATACATTTTCGTAAGATGCCTCTATGTCTATTCATTTTTCTTAGATAAGCGGCACCTTCTTCTTCTTTTTTTTTTTTTTTGGGGGGGTTGTGAGTGTGAATATTGATTTTAGTAGCAAAATAGGATATCCAGAGTTGGATGAATGTTACCTTCACTTATTGAAAGCCTTGCAACTATGAACATAACCAGCAATTCTTGGCTTTTCAATTGACAATCTTTTTTGACCAAAAGAAAAATTGATAATCTTTTGATTGAAACTTAAGTCTCCACCTAGGTTGTGTATCATTTCATCTCTAAGGAAGTTTATGGTTGATCTTGTGAGACACATTAAGGAAGTTTTATTATTTTCTACTGTAGTTTCATGAGATTATAGAGATAGTAGTACTAGAATTCTCTTGGTGCTTAGAGAATAGTATGGTGGCTTGACAAAGTAGCTTATGGTGCTTCAAATGCTGACCACACAACAGCAGTGACCAAGCGTTATCCCACCAATCTGGAATGGGGTACATGGATCCTTTTACATCCTTTTCACTCTGTTTCATGCTAATTTGTCGATTAAGATCCAAATATTCAAGAACTTTATGTCAAGTCTACTTCCATATGGTCCATAATCTCTCCTCATCCCTTTCAAATCTACATCACTATGATAGAACTGCATCTGAACACTGTTCTTCTTCGTTTTGAAAACCCACCTCAAGAGGACTCTTGTTATCTTTTTTGAAGTTGAGGCCAGACAAATTTCTCCTTGCATATGCCTTATTCTCAATTTTATGCTTTTCAGTCTTTTGTGCCCCCGCTGTAATCTAAATAGTCACATTTGCTACCTATCTTGTGCACATGGTAATATTTTCAATAATATTTCATGTGGAAAAGCATTCTTGGCCTTGCATGCATAATTTAGGATAGTATGATACAAAATTGTTTAAATATAGTAAGATCCACCTTTTTTATTTTTATTTTTGGTGAAACGTTTTGTAGAATAAGGATAACGAGTCGATATGAATACTATCTAGTCCTTGACAGGAGTTGGTGATTTTTGCCAATACCTTGATATATCAATCTACGTCCTGTACACCAGTCTAAATCTTGGTGATGCTACTATTCATGTTTCGCTCTAATTCTGTAGGATGTGGGTCTTGCATCTTCTTAATTTGGAATCTTGGGAGCAAGTGCAAGAGAAGAAGATGCACTAGAAAGGTTTGATCGCTGCTGACATAAATTGTAGCCCGCAAGGTACTTGCTAATTACACATAAGTCCACTCCGCTCGTGTACTAGTGATTCATTAAGAAAATTATCTGGTCATGATGGTTCTCACGGTGTTGTCATAGCTTTATTTTGATTCAGCCGACCGAGCGCGACCATGATTAAGAAAATTAACATGTGTGCTTTTGTACTGTAGGTCAAGGTATGGATGATCATCTGATGCTAAAGAGTTTGTACATATTTGTTACAAGATCCTCCTGGAGCATAACATTTCCACGAAAGTCATATTTGTTAATGAACTGGGTGGTCTACAACAGCGCTGTTGCGTTCATCCTCGATGCTATTAACAAATACGTTTATGTAAAGCACTCAACTGTAAATTCTTGCTGATATGTGAAATTCCCCAGTGAAGGACGACATGTTGTTCGTCCTTTGAATTGCACAACGTATCTTTGTTAAGTTGCATTGGACTGTACAGCTTTTCTAATTTGGTCCTGATTTCATAATACTATTTACTGTAAGGATCCTCAGTATTTGTTGGTGTAGAAGGCGGTTCCTCTTGTATTTGTAGCTGGAGAGAAATTGTTTACCAATTGATCTCGAACTTAGGGAGGCTAGCATGGCAGCAACTCCATCATACATATGAAATACAGAAGTGATGCAACCAACCTCTGGAGAGTAATTCAAGTGTGTTCAATGCAAATTTCTGATGTAGATTGTCCGTGACTGGTAAAGTAGTTTGTAACTAGTGGTAGTAAGACGGGGAGGTCATGCGACGTTAATACCACTGCCGGGACTTATCGCAATCATTCCTGATGTTTCGCATAACCCGCATGTAACTGTAGCTCAATAAAGAAAACCCCAAGACTAAAAATTTCGTACATCTCAGTCCCTAAGACAAACGAAGCCCCTCTTTCTCTCTGGCTCTCTCCTTGCGAAAGTGCTAGTGTCGTGTGCTCTCGATGGATTTTGTCGACGGTACAGAATAAGATGAGCAGAGGGATGCCCTTGTTCGCGCAGTTCACAGCTCAAGGCGGCGTCGAGCTCTTCAATGGCGAGGTGCGACACCATTGTTAGGCTCTCGTTAGAGAATGACAATGATGAAGACATGAGAGAGAGAGAGAGAGAGATGGGCGTGAAATCAAGCTGAGACGATGGCAGTGGCTTCGTGTGATGCTGGTGCGGGTCTGGAGGGGGGCCCGGCAGCAGCGTCGGCTTTGGGGGGTCGTTGTTGGTGGAGGATGGCTGCCGAAAGGGTGTGGGAGATGGAAGTGTAGTTTATTTTTATTTTTGGGGTCGAAAAGCAATAAAAGTCAGACGACAAAATACGAGCTTCAGAACAAAGCATTTCCAGAAGACAAGTTAACTGGAAACGTCTTGTGCGGTGCGCTTTGGTGACCCAATCCGCAATACAATTACTCTCTTTGACAATGGGTTAACTTCAGATTGCCGAATGACTTTGCATGGGCCTGGGCTTCAGTGACAAGTGCATAGGCTTCCCAACTCACTCTATCTGTTCCCTCGTTCATCATCTTCGCTAGAGTTCGGTCAGTTTCTAACTCAATCCGCAGCTCACTTCTTGCTTGAAAGTACTTGAGGGTTTCAAGCACAGCAGCCACCTTCGCCTGAATCGCCGACGAAACTCTTACCGATGGAGCAAACCCATCTAGTAAGACAGCACAGAAGGAAGTGTGGTTGGGTCAGTTAGAAATGCAACTTTTTGGTTGATATTAGTGAGAGTGTCCATTGGATGACCAAAAATGCACTCGAAGGCTACTGGGTGTCCGCGCAGCAGCGTTAATGCTGCGGCCCAGGAGGGCACAGGCCGATTGTTGAGCCACTAATATCTTAGTAAGTTTTGACCAAAAAAAAAAATAATAATAAAAAAATCTTAGTAAGTTACCGACTAGAATTTGGATTTACCCAATCTCTAATTAATCAGTAACTTATCAAACTTTCATTTCATTTTCATCATTGAGGACAAAAATTTACTAGTATTGTTTATTTAAAGATACACAAAGTATCTTGCCAATTTGCAGTTTGGTTTGTAAATTACCAATTGACATTGGAAATTTACCGGTGAATTTCAAAACCGACCAATATCGATTACATCAAGCTACTGTACACCTGTACATCTGTGAGGAAGTTACCAATGTGTAGTCACTAACAATTTTTTACTAGTGAGTATCAAATTTACCCTCCTATCATCGATATTGAACTACTTACTATAAATGTTTGACAAAAGTTGCCAACTTACATTCTGATTTGCCAATTTGTACTTGGCTAGCAAGTGACCATCTCTCAGCTTTCATAACTTTAGTTGTGTAGTTTAATTGACCTTGCAGCTTACCAACTCAAATATTAGTTTAATAGTCGACAATTGTTTAGTAAATTTTACAACCCAATGTATATTAGTTTACCGGTTGCTGCTAGCCCCCTCTTATTCGCCACAAGAGGTGCGCGCATCCTTTACACCAGCAGCACCCTCTCACTCTTGTCGCTGATTTTGAGCAGGATTTGAAGTGTCATGTGTGCTCTGCGTAGTATTGTGCAAAAGAATTGAGAACTACCCGTAATTAGTGGTTACCAAGGGAACCGGTCTAGTTTTGTTTTCAATTTATTAGAACCAATGGGTACTGACCTAGTTTTTGATTCTAAGCGTGGAATTGCCCACCCAGACTAGACCACTAATATATAAATATATATATATAATTTTTGAGAAAAATTTCAGACCAAACAAAAAATTTAAGAAAAATGAAAACCCTAAAATCCTAATATGAAGCTCAATACCTATTAACTAAGTGTTTGTTTCGTCTCACTCTCACCTCATCTAAGTTGTCTCTCTATCACTTATTCACGACCTTGACTCTTAACTTTTAATATGAGTGCAATGTTTTTATTGATCTTGCAATTAAGAATAAGAAAGTTTTTTATTTTTTGCTTTACTTTGATTTGCTGAAAAATGTTGCACTGGGTGTATAAAATTGGTGGGACTGGTTCCTTGGACTCACATGGGAATCATATTGGACCGCCTAGTCCAACTCTTGGATAGATCGATGGAACCAATGGGCAATTCTCATTTCCAGTTATTTGAAATCAGCCGAGCATGCTCACTCCTATCTTTGCGTTGCGGTGATGAGAGGGAGGAGAGCCGTTTAGTCATCAATCATCTTACGCATCACCATTTGACTCGAGTCCTTCTATGTAAGCTTCAAGAGATATTTTAGGTGCAAAAGCTTGCGATTGATACATGTCCAGGGAATTTCATTGGTGTCTCGATTGTTCTTACTTTATTCTCGAGTCATGCACTCAAATGCCTACAGAGATTCAACACTTTCTTCATCTGGAGCACTCTCTCACCCTCCCTCCATTTCGTGATGATAAGTAATTACGGACAGCTTAAATTTTTCACTCTGTGCGTGTGAGTGTCTTTAAGCTATTCTTCTCAAGATTGAAGGTGTGCATGATGGGCCTTTAAAGTACTATGGAGAAAAATGGGGAAAAGTACAAAAATAGTCATAAACCTTTTGTATCGATATTAATTCAGTTATGGTGTTTGTGGGATTAAAGAAAAAAGGAAAAGAAAAGGAATGGTCATAAACTTTTAATTAGACCAATTTAGTCATAAACTTTTTTACATTGGTACCAACTCAGTCCATTCAACTAATTTAAGTCGAAAATTGTTGACCTGGCCGTTGGGGGTCTTATGTGGCGCCACGTGGACAAATTTTATAATTTTTTTTCTTTTTTCCTTACCCTTATAATATTGTCGGCGTTTGCTCAGGTCGATCCTTTGCGTGTATTGGATTTTGAAATTGATGATTGGATATTATAAATTGAGTGTGGATCATGAAAAATATGAATATTATTATTTAATTATTTTCGGAATAAATGCATGACCATCACCAGCCACAAGTTGGTTGAGGCGAGGGGTTTATATAAATTGTGCCCCGTAAAGGTTGATGCCCTCGCCGACCACAAGTGAGGACAACGGCCCCCGGCCGGCTACTTTGGTTGGCCTTGAGGAGTTGCGAGAGATGAAGCGAGGGCCAAATTTTTTAGAGCCCTTTTGTAGACGTCGGCCATAGGCGAGGGCATGGCAGCCCTCACTCGTGGCGGGTGAGGGTGTGGCGGGCGTGACAAATTTAGTCCTTTTTACATTGCCCTCGGATCTAGGCGGTTGCGTGAACAAATTTTATAATTTTTTTTTCAGATTTTCTAATTTTTTTTTTTTTTCCTTACCCTTGCCGCATCTAGAGCTTCGTCGCCTCCGATCGCGACATGGTCACTCATGGCGAGCCCTCGCCCGGATCTCGAGGCCCCCGGAGATTGAAGGAGGTGGTCGGCGTCCTGAGCTCGAATAGCTTCTGGAGGAATAACAACGTGGGGAAGTTTGCGATCTCGCATCGGATTAAGGGCAGCGATAGCGTCGTGAGCCTCGGCTAGGCAGGCGAGGCTGCTGTGGCCCTCACCTGGATTTGGGTGAGGGCCGCCGCACCCTCACCCGCCACGAGTGAGGGCTACCGCACCCTTGCTTGTGGCCGGCAAGGGCGCAGAGGCCCTTGCCGGCCAACGGGCGAGGGTTTCGGCCCTCACCTGGATCTGGGCGGGGGCCGTCGCCCTCGCTTGTGGCTGGCGAGGGCGTGGCGGCCCTTGCCAGTGGTCGACGAGGGCACGGGGCCCCTTGCCCTGACAGCTTGTGGCTGGCGATGGTCGGCTGGTCGGCGACCTCGCCGGCCAAGGGTAAGAAAAAAAGAAAAAAAAAAAGGAAAAAAAAAAGAAAAAATAATAATTTAAAAAATCTGAAAAAAAATATAAAAATTATAAAATTTGTCTACGTGGTGCCACATAAAACCGGCGGTGGCCAAGTCAGCAATTTCTGGCTTAAATTAGTTGGATGGATTGAATTGGTACCGATGTAAAAAAGTTTAAAACTAAATTGGTCCAATTAAAAAGTTGATGATTGAATTGATACCGATATAAAAGGTCTAGAACTATTTTGGTACTTTTCCTGAAAATGGGGTGTTTGGTTAATTTTTTTGGAACCATCGGAAGAAAAATCGACTTTAAAAATTAAAAGCCTAAGTCAAATGGGGAATTATCTTGGACTTTCAGCATTTTGGATGGCAGATTCCAAGGTTAATTAACTTTTTTTCTTCTGAAGTTGCCTCCACAACTTTTTTTCAGATTTCGGTCTTGCCCTCGCTTGGCCACTGTTAATCTCCTCCAACTGTAGATACAGGTTGTTGGAGGTTGTCCGAGCCCGGCCGACCATGGTTGAGAATCAAATTCATAATCAAAACACCCCAAATTGGAAACCCTTAGAAGTCAGAACTCCGTGAACTTAAAGAGTTTGAAGCCCATGGCGGTCTTCTTGTTAGTCATAAATAAATTCAAAGGCCTCAGCACCTCGTTTGGGATCAGTTCGCGCGACCTTTGAACTCTTGCCAGAGCTTGCAAGAAACCTCTCCTTGCACGATGGAAATGATGAAGGGTAGGCATTTGTTTATATAATATTTCAGAGCTATTTTTTAGAAAAATATATAAAAAATCACTAACCAAACGGTCAGCCAATTAGAAATCAAGCCAGTCATTTTCCCTCTAAAGTTTTGCCAAGCGTAGCGCGTCCGGACACCTGAGAAGTGGACCCTTCGAATGAACATCAAGGACAGGTGAATCAAATTGAGAGGACGAGATGCTGTTTAGATAGAGAGAAGAGAGTGACATCATCCACGAACACCATATTTCTAACCTCGGGTCCAAATTTCACCAACGAATTAGTTTCATCAATTTTATTTTGCTCACCTAAGATTTTCTTCATGGAGTTAATAGCTATTATGGGTAGTGAACAACAATTTTTTATTTTTGAAATTTTCGTACTCAATGTTTTATCAATGACAACTTGATTTCAAAACAATACATTTTTTTTTTTGTTAAATCAAGGATGTCGCACTCAAAATAATCTTGGGTCACCCTTGCCACCAATGCATGTGAACGGAATAATGAATGTACCAAAGTGGGCTTTAGCAGAATGGGAAAGTTTAGATATTTTGTACCTATTTATCTGTCTCTCTTATAAGGCGAGTTGCCTAGTTTGGAGTTGAAAGCATATTTACAAAAATGTCCATGTTATTCCTATCCTTCATTATTTCGTTTGAGTCCATTACTAATGTAAATCAAAGTATCATCACCCATAAAAAAAAGATCAAAATAGTTAGAAAAAAGGAAGAGGACACTAGAAGTACCATAATTTTCGGACAACACTCACTTTAGTTCCAAATTTTTTTTGTTAGATCACTTTAAGTGACAAATTGAAAAAAAAAAAAAAAAAGAAGATCACTTAAGTGCCTCCTTCAATGACAAATTTCAACAAAAAATCATAATAAAATGTTAATTTATATGTGGTTTTTTATGGGGAAAAAAAGGTCCGACATGGATGATGAGTGGCTTTCTATACCTAAACGATGTCACACCGCTCAAATGGAATATCTTCTTCAATAAATAAATCCCTCTTTGTGTTGACACGGAATTTCTCTCTTGTCGTTGTTCTCACTCCTTATTCGCTCTCTCGCTCTCTCGCGCCGTCTCTCTCAATTGTCACGGGAAAAACGTTAGGGTTCGGTGCTTGGAGGAAAAAAATTAGAGATTGGTGATAGATCAAGGAATCCCGCAACATGGAAAAAGGTGAGTGATTTAGCAGTGATACTCACTTTCTTCTTGGCTTTGTTGATATGGACTTGAGTTGCTTATGTTTAGTCCCTTCTTCATTTCAAGATTCAGCTCTTAATTTTGCCATAAGATTGTTGGACTGAATTAGGGTTTGGAGAAGAGGGGAAAATTGAGTGATTTGTCCTCAAATTCCGTTAAATTTGGGCCTTTTCATGTGTAGCGTTGTGATTTTAGGGTTTTTCTCTTTGAATTTTACTATGTCATATTTTCTGCAAGCCATATTGTTCTGAAAAAAAAATGTTAAAATATTGTCACTTTCGATTTTTGAAATCTCAAATTGGAGTTGGTATTTAAGTAATCGTATTTTTAATAAAGCGACCCTGAAATGATATGTGGAAAAATGTTGGTATTGGGGGTGATCATTTATTGGGACTAGGATCGGACTGGATGGAGAGGATTGGATCAAGAATTGGATCAAGAGGACTAATTTCCATTTTTTGGGACTAGGGATCGGACTGGATGGTCTAGGATCAAGAATTATATTGCTCGGGAATCGGGAACGAGACTGAAAATCACCGATTCCATTTTTATGGAATCAGGAACCGGATTGATGTCCCTGGGAACCGAACCAAATCGGTTGTTTTGATTTGATCCAAGCGGTTCCCGATCTAGGCAATTCGATAATCTCACCCTTAGTTAGTATAGGCTTCGTTTGTTTCAGGGGAACATTTTCCTTATTATCTAGAATTTGGTTTGCTTAAGAAAATGAGTCAATGAAAAATTTTTTCTAAGCAATGGAAAATATTTTCCTATCATAGCTTTAATCGGAGAAAATGATTTCCTCTTTCAAAAATCAAAAATCAATTTTCAAAATATGACTAAGTATCTGTGCTTGGATAAAAAACTCTACATTTTAGCATGAGAATCCCAATGTTCCTTCTTAGGCCCTTGGCAGTAGGGCTGGGTTCTCGGCGCTTAGGCCTAGGTCCATCTAAGTTGCACCTTAGACATTGACATTCTTGCTTGAGTCCATCGAGGTTGAGCTCGGGATGTTAGGGTTGGAAATGACTGACATAGATGTCGGTTATCTTATGTGATCAACTAAAATTGATGTAAACATTTTTTTACAATTTTTTTTTAAAATAGAATTTTTAATATAAAATTTATATTTTATATATATATATATATATATATATATATATATTATTCTTTCCTTTATTCTTTTGCTTTTCTTTTGATTGCCATGCCTTGGTGATAGTTGGCAACTAGCCACAAGTAAGGGTTGGCAAGGCTTGCCAAATCTAGCGAATAGGCAAGGCTCGATTGTCACTGGCTTTAGCATCCGACGAAGGAAGAAAGAAAAAGAATAGGAAATAAAAGAAAGAAAATAAGAAAAAATATATTAAAAAATTGATTTAATTTAAATTATAAAAATTATCTACGTCAATTAAAGACCGTACCATGTAGGACTAATAGGTTTATATTTGGCATTTTTTCCACTCGAATAGTACACATCTGTTTAGGAAAATTTACAAAATGATAAATAAATGTTTTCCAATTTGCATTCGAGTCTTAGCTTAAAAAACCTAGAAATATTATTATTTTTTTCACAGATAACTTTCTAAAACATAATTTTCGAAAATATCATATTTTCCTCACGTATCACTTATCCACAACTTCAAAAGCCAATAACTCATCGCTATTTAACTATTTACCATTCACAATTTTTATGTTGATGGTCGGCTGCTCTAGTGAACGACCAACCCTTAATTCGAGCCATCGTCTCCTTTAGCTTTCCCACAGTCTTTCCCCCTCTTTTATCTCCTCCTCAATTCGGGTCGAATTTGTTTTCCGAAACCCTAATTTCTTGAATTGCTCTGGATTTCGATTTGGATGTGGAGGTGCAGCGAAGCGACGGAGCGTGCGTAATCCGAAGATGGAGTCTCATTACGCCCACAACATCTTCGACCGGCGCCCCCTCCTCAAGGCCAAGACCCCCGCCGTCAAGTGGGTCAAGGAATGGTACTCTCTTTCGATCAATCTGCGTGTGTTTTGAGGACCAATTTGTGATTTTTTTCCTGTTGAATTATGCTGCCTGGAAGGGGAATTTGGGGATTTGTGCTGTACACGCCGTTGTAGTGGGAATTTAGCATAAATCTCATCGATTTTGTTAAACAGTTCTGAAGTGGGCATGAATCTCGAGTTCCTGAGTACATGTGAGTGAGGTGGCAATTGGAAAAATTGCGAATTTAAGTCGTTGCTGCTGTAATTTGCTGGTAATTGCTCAGGCCGGGGGAGGTTGTGGTGCAATCTGGTGATGGGGAGTTGGAAAGGGCTCTCTTTGGCGACATCTAATGTCTGAATATAGCCCATCTTATCTAGATTATGCATATGGTTATTTGAGTTATTGAATAGTCTTCATGATTGAGTTTGGATCATTGCTCTGCGTTTTGCAGACTCTTGATATGAGTTTGTTTTCATGTATGGGGATTTGTTGATGTGCCACTTTTGGTGGAATGGAGTTTTTTTAAAGTCCCACTGGAAGAAAGTGCTTTGGTAGTTCTATCTTGTCCGGGAGTTCATCATCGGAATTTTTTATTTTTATTTTTATTTTTTAAATATAGTGTAAATTTCAATCCTCATGGACATGTATGTGTGCATGCTTGCGTTTCCCTATTTTAACATCAAATAGCTGTATCAGAATACATCTTTTACTTGGACTTGTTTTTCCCCGGTTGTAATTCTGTGTAGGTTTTGGTAATATCTGATGTTTCCAGAGGGCTTAACCTATTGGCATGGAAAGCCATAGCATTAGAAGTGTGTATTTGGACTCTTAATAAGCTTGCCTTCTTTAGTTTGCTTGTTTTCCGAGGGATTACAAATTTCTGACTGTTAATCATGTGTTAGGCGGTGGGTGGACTGAGTTTACTACCATGAGTTTTTTTGACACAAATTGAAAGCTCTTTCTTTTGCGCTATATTCTTGTATTATGATGGTTCTAAGTGCTGCATATACCATCTTATTGTGTGAATTGAATTTTATATATGATGTAGTGCATTTCTTCTTAGGGTGCCACAAGATGTTGTAGCGACTGGCGGCAAGTGCTATGTCTTGAAATGGGTTACAGGTGACTATTGCACTTCATTTAGAACTTTTAATGTCTGAATTTTTTTTATTAACCTGTTATTATTTGGAAAGGCAGTGGGATTGGCTTTCTTATCAGTTTTAAGGCCTTCAATAAGCCATATTGAATTTCCTGACCTGTTGAAAGTAATTTATTTTATTTTATTTTATTTTTTATGTTTTAGAAATTTGAGGTGACTTTAAATGTTAGTAATTATATGTTTCTAGAAACTGTGTGTGTTTAGTGTACAAAAGAAGCGACAGGTTTAATGTGGAAAGCCAAGAGCCAAATTAAAAATCCTTTGTCAAAAGGTAGGTGGAAACATGCGATGTTTGGGGAAATCGCTAATTCAGGTGAGGTGTAAACTGACCTAGCTGGGTTCAAGTAACTGGAAGAATTGGTGTACGTGCCATTTTTAAACTAATATTCCATTTTCTTCACTGAAGATTCTTTTCAGGGTACATGTTAGTTCAGTGAGATTTGCTATTTGCATTTATATGTTATTGTAGTCTAAAATTTTCTCCAATATCATAGTGACCAGGAATTAAGTCCAGCCTGTTTTCTCCTATAAGCTGGCTTAGTTTCATGGAGGCTGTCTTGATGGTAATGGTGGAGTTACCTTGTAGAGTTCATGAATGAGAATATGCTTTTTTTTTTACCTTTGTGTGGTTTACTGGAGGATGGGAGAAAGAAACTCCTGAATTTTCAATTGGGCATTACTAGATGAATCTGTTTGCCGATAGCCATCTATGGCAATTGGATCTGGAAGCAGGTGGTTTATTTGCAAAATTAAAATTGAAACTTGTCTATATTTTGGATAGCTACTTCAGGAGGTTCTTAGAAATGGTGCCAGATTATTAAATCGATGAGAAGTTTTTGGAGCTCTAGTTTCATGCTCAAATTTCATTTGAAAATTTGAAGTTCATCAAAACTCTGCTTTGATTATATACTCTCTAATTAGAATGCTCCTCTACTTTCTCTTTTTCACTTGTGTTTTCTTCTTCATTTCTCTTTGGTTTAGCTTTAGTATGCCTCCTTATTCTAAAATTGTTTTATTTTCTGTATTACCTTTACTTACAAAAAAAGAACAAAAAGAACTTTTAAGCATGGGCTCAAGTTTCTTTATGTCTCACATGTAGAGAGCACATTGAAGGCCCTGAGAGAGAAGGAAAAGGAGCCAAAGGAGCCAGAACCAGAGCCAGAGCCAACTACTGAAGTCCTTTTCCTCTGCAGCTATGAAGGATGTGGAAAAACCTTTATCGACGCTGGTGCTTTGAGAAAGCATTCTCACATCCATGGAGAAAGACAGTATGTGTGTCACTATGAGGGATGCGGAAAGGTAGCGTGCCTTGTTTTTTGTGCTTGTTCATCTTATATCATCTCAATGTTGTTATTGCTTTCCTCTATTTAGCTAATGTCTAGCTGTTATCTTAGATTTTAGTGTCTTTTCTGGGATGGTGAATGAAATTATGTGATGTTATAACCATATGGTGGTGACTGCAGAATGGCCTGGATAATATTTTAAGCAATTACAATGTGACTTCTATCATAGTTTTGTTTCAATTGCCAGCATGTGTTTTACTAATTTTAATGGCTCACAAGTTTATTTTATACATGGCCTTATGAAGATTACTTAAAATATAAAAATAAACATGGGGCTTGCCCTGTCTGCTGTTTTTTTTTTTTTTTTATTTTTATGTACAACTTTAGGCTTACTTGTTGATATTGCCACGTAGGGGCATTGGATGATCAATCCAGTCATAGTTCTGGTTGGCTTGGTGGTGGATAGGTTTAAATTACGTGTTTGAAATCAAATATCATCTATGAATCCAAATGCCTGATGGGGTTTATGACTAATGTGGAAGATTGATATGCATGTGATTTTTGTCTGAGTGCCGAGGGATCTTCATGCAATCGTCAATTGATCAGTTTTACCATTTTTTGAACTGTTAGGTCGTGTCTGATGGACCTTGCCAGGGATGTCCAGTTGTCCACTAGCTCTCTCTCTCTCTCTCTCTCTCTCTCTCTCGTGTGCACATGCTCACATGCACAATAACAGCACCCTTTCGCTGATTGCTGACCAGAGCAATGATCAGCCACTGGTCAGCAACCACCAATGCTAACCGTGACTGGTAGTGGACTGGAAATCGGTTAACAACTAGTTTCCAGCATCTGGTTTTCTGGTGCTTCTCTTAATAATTTTTGTTTTTTGAGTTAAAATTTCATTTCACATGCAGCTTTTCTGTCTTATTCCTAGTCGTCCATTCCCTTTGCGGTTCTTTGTGGTTAAAGTATCCAACATAACTTGTTTGTGGGTTTGGTTGGCCTTATGTTGATGTATTCTCTCTTTATCCAGTAGTTTAAGTTTATGGGTTGGACCTTCTACCTAAACTTACAAAATATGAAAATTGTTCCTCTGCCAGCTTCTGGGCATATCCTTATCAAATGCTAATGAACTTTTTAAAGTTTTAGATGGAGTGTTTGTTGGTAGTTGTTTGTTTTTTTTTTTTTTTGGTTGGTAGTTGTCTGTGTTTTGTTTTGTGGTCGAAAGTTATTTTTCTTTTTTGTCTCTTTAGGTCTGCACTGCATGCTGATTGTTCCTTTGCTTGTATTGCAGAAATTTTTGGATAGTTCGAAATTAAAAAGGCACTTTCTTATTCACACTGGGGAAAGAGATTTTGTATGTCCTTATGAAGGCTGTGGTAAGGTAGTCAATCAATCTGCCCCCCCTGAATCTAATTTCTAGGTTTTGCTGGGTTTGTTTATCTTTATTCACTTGTTGGCATTTATTTTTGTATGAGATGGTGTCTCAAATTTCTATGGTGGTGTTGCCAGAATTGTAGTTCCCAACCAGGTCCTGACTAGAATTCTATAGGGCTAAGACTGAGTAAGAGATTTTCACATCTCTGAGATAGTTTAATTCTCTTTCCATTACTAGTTGAGAATCATCTGACCCCAAAAAAATAGAAGTTGACAATCATGGTGAGGTTGGTGTTATCATATCAAAATACATGAATTATTTTAAGCAATTTTTCGTTCTTGTACTTTCATGCATTTTTAACCAAGTCCCTGAATATTTAATTTGTTAAGTTAAATTGTACCATCGCAAAGTTTCTAATCAAGTGTTCTGACACTAAATCCAGTCAAATTCAATTGACATGTCCTTTCCATGATGACAGCATGCATGTGGATAAAGTTAACATATGTAAACAACGCTGGGGTATGATGTGGATAAAGTTAAGCCCATGTGGACAACCGCTTGGACATCCACATTTGTAAGATTTTGTCCACATCACACAACGAACGTCGTTTGATAGCCGCATTAGTTGGATTTGACCGAATGTGATGTCAGAGGAATTTTCATTAGATAATTTATGAAAGTAGAAGCGGAAGGACTTGATTAAACAAATTAATGGTGCAGAAAATTGATTAGAGAAAGCATGAAAATACAAGGATGAAAGTAGAAAGTTTCCTTATTTTAAATCCTTTATTTAGTATAGTAAGTGATGATATATTTTGTAGTCTGCTTTCCTAGCTCATTCACTGACATTCTAATTCGATTCTTGCTTTCCTTTTTACAAATTGTGAGGATTAAGATCATAACTGGTTACATATAGTACACCGTAAAGACATGTAACACTAAGAATTTTGTGAGCAAGTGTCATTAGGAAGGCTTATTCTTCATACGGGATATTGACCTGTTGACATGAATAATTAGCATGCTGGTGGATAGCGACATGTTGTATTTCAATCTTCCTATTCTGGACATGCCACAGATGCTCATAACTGTTATTTGTTTGTTCCTTTTGTATTTGACAGTTAACTTGTTATTTCAGGCATTTTCCCTGGATTTCAACCTGAGGTCCCACATGAAAACACACTCTCAAGAGAACTATCATATTTGCCCATACCCAGATTGTGGAAAGAGATATGCTCATGAGTACAAGCTTAAGAATCACATCGCATCGCAGCATGAAAAGGTTGGTCTTGCTTTCTTATTATCATGTTACTACTGAAATGAAGGATGTTTGGGGAGTCAGGCATTTGACCAGTTTGAGATTGGTTTCCGCTGATTTGATTGTGAGGATTAAGATCATTGGTTAGTTAAGCACCATCCAAAAGGAAATTAATGTGCAAAGTGTGAGCTCTTCATTTTTCTGATAAATATTGGTCAACTTGGAAACATCGGGAAATCTAAATTTTCAGAACTATGCCAGAGGCTATTTTAGTTCTGAGTGTCATTGATTTAATTGATTTGAATCTGTGGTTTTGACTTTCTACCTAATTCCACAGAATGCGGCAGTTGAGGTGACGAAGTACACACCACCTCCGGAGAAGATCACTACTAAAGCTTCTAAACCTTCCAGTGGAGCTTATGGATCAGCATCATCTGACCGCCCTTATGCTTGTCCATATGAGACATGTGACAAGGCTTATATTCATGAGTACAAGCTCAAACTTCACTTGAGAAGAGAGCATCCCGAGTACATGGCTGATGAGAACGCTGAGAATGCCACACGCAATGTGGATCATGAAATGGATGAAGCTAGCGATCAAGATAATTACAGCAGAAAGCGTGCCAACGGGAAAAGCCAGAAGCAAAGCAGACAGAAACTGAACTTGAAGACGCCTCCAGCAAAGCCTGCTAAGAGGAAAGGTGCCGCCAGCCCTACTCCCGTCACTTTGAATGTGGTGAAGAAACCGTGGCCAGTTAAAGAAGACATATATGAGGAAGAAGATAGTGAAGAGACAGAAGAGGACCAAGAGAATGTGGAGGGATGGAGATATGCCGAAAACAACGAGGATGACGATGAAGAGACTGAGTATGAAGACTAGCGAGCTATCTGTAGCAACATATGCATTTAGAGGAAGGATTAGGTTGATGAGGAGCCAAGGATATCGAGATTAGACCTGGGGCATACTGCCATTAGCTCCACTGTGAAGCTCAAATGGCCTTATTCTCCATTAATCGCAGTTCCTCAGTGAGGTGCATTCATGTGTCAAAACAAATCGGCAGCATAGACCTCAGAATTTTTCAGACTTAAGTAGATAGTGCGTAGATCCCTAATTATGAAACCCAGCTAATGGCCAAACTGAGTTTGTGTCCATAAGCAAAAATTGTTTTCGTAGACGGTCCAGGGGATTGTTCTGAATCAAATGAAAATAAGGGAGGATTTCGAATTGAAAGTATAGGGAATAATGGTGCTATCATTTCAATAAAATAATCGGTATTTGCTCTGCTCTGAAAATGTTTATAGGAACCTAGATACTGTCCTCTTAAGTTCTGAGTCAAATGAAAGTTAGGATTATGGTACTCTTCCAAGAACTATATGTTTAAAAACAATGCAAGGGCATGCTATTGTTTATAAGAAGCATTTCATAGACAAAATTATTTATATGTATTCATTGCCTAATACATGCTAATTAACTTTCTTAATCTTCTTCTAGAAAAACAAGGAAAAGTCGCATTATAATGGACATAGAATCATGATCTCCTTGTCCATGCAACGCATTGCAACATTAGTTCTATAATTATACAATAAGACATCATGATTATTGATTGTGTTTTTTAACAAAATTTCAGTTAACTAAAAATATAAATAAATCGAATTATCAAAGATATTGTATTTTACTCAATTTAAGCTAAATCATATCACTTTCAAAAATATAATCTACCTAAGAGTTCAAGCGGAGCCTGCTAAAATGTAAGTCGTCGGAAAATTTTTTAGGACTTCTGGCTCAAATTATCCTTTTGATTTGCTGGATGAGATGAGCCCAGCCCAGCCCAGCCCAGCCCAGCCCAGCCCAAGTAAGATGATTCAAAACGTCCGAGAGGAGAATGTGGACCGTGGAGATTCCATGTTCTTGACTCGTCTTTAACTACTCCGGGATTCCGACCAAAAAAAAAAAACTACTCCGGGAATCTCGGAAGGTTACCTTGCGCACGATAATGCTGCCACATGGTGGCTTTCAAAAGTCCAACGATTGTCTGACAAAAGAAAGTTCAATAATTGGAAAAAAAAATAGTTTACACAATTTCTGGCGCAAACTTCGTTTGGTCATTTTAAAATATTTTCCTTTGGTAGTGGTAATTTTTTAATAATTTTTTCTTGTTTGATGACGGATGGTAACTTTATTAATTGATTTATAAAACAATCGACGCATTCTCTGGCGTAGACTTTTATTGGCCATTTTAAATGTTTTTCCTTTGGTACTAGTCATTCCTTTTAATTAATTCTCAAGTCGCACAAGTCACAAGTATAATGAAATTGTCAAGTATAGTCAATCCTTGGTGATTTGCTTTTAATATAGCCTATGGCTTGTTCTATAAGCAATGGGCAGATAGGTCTATTAAATAACCCGATAGATATTCTGGGACATGGTTAGAGATTACATAGCTAACATGGCACGTCTGACTTTTGAGAAAGGACAAATTCCATTAGATTAGGCATGGACATATGCGGTTCTTATTTCTAAAAATCTATAGGCCATTACAGGTCAATTAGTTTGTTTAATGAATAGCCTACAGAGGATTGAAAAAGGAACCACAACTCATTCTGACAATGACAGCCTTGAAGTTGTCTTGGATATTGTTAAAACCAAACATGATTTTGGAATTGTGACTGCTAAAAAGGTAGAGCAAATAATTTTGGAATTGTGACTACTTCTAGATAAATATAAGTATATAGTAGGAATCACATATGACGCAAGTAACTATGACTTATAAAATTTCAGTTAACTAGAAAAAGTGAATACATCGAATTATCACAAGATATTGTATTTTACTCAATTTAAGCTAAATCATATCACTTTCACGAGTATCATCTACCTAAGAGTTGAGCGGAGCCCGCTAAAATGTAAGTAGTCGGAAATTTTTTTAGGACTTCTGGCTCAAATTATCTTTTTGATTTGCCGGATGAGCCCAGCCCAGCTCAGCCCAGCCCAAGTAACATGATTCAAAACGTCCGAGAGGAGAATGTGGACCGTGGAGATTCCATGTTCTTGACGTCATAAACTACTCCGGGATTCCAACCAAAAAAAAAAAAAAAAAAAAAACTACTCCGGGAATCTCGAAGGGTTCCTTGCGCACGATAATTCTGCTCAATGGTGGCTTTCAAAAGTCCAACGATTGTCTGACAAAAGAAAGTGCAATAATTGAAAAAATAATAAATAATTTACGCAATTTCTGACGCAAACTTCGTTTGGTCATTTTAAAATATTTTCCTTTGGTAGTGGTAATTTTTAATAATTTTTCTTTTTTGATGACTAAAGGTAACTTTTTTTAATTGATTTATAAAACAATTGACGCATTCTCTGGCGTAGACTTTTATTGATCATGTTAAATGTTTTTCTTCGGTAATGGTCATTCCTTTTTATTAATTCCCATGTTGCACAACTCACAATTATTATGAAATTGTCAAGTATAGTCAATCCCTGGTGGTTTGCTTTTAATATAATCTATGGCTTATTCTATAAGCAATCATGAGCAGATGGGTCTGTTAAATAACCTGATCAGATGCTTTTCAAGCAACATTTTACAATATATTCCAGGACATGGTTAGAGATGACATAGCTGACGTGACACGTTTGACTTTTCAGGTAGGACAAATTCCATCAGATTAGGCAGGTACAGACGTGTGCAATTTTTATTCGTAAAAATCTATAGGACATTATCGATTAATTAGTTTGTTTAATGAACATACTAAAGAGGATCGAAAAAGGAACCACAACTCATCTTGACAATGATAGCCTTGAAGCTGTCTTTGGAGATTGTTAACACCAAACATTATCAACTCTAGAGTTAGTTGGTCGGTGAGAAAATTTGGTTGACAAGGTCATCAACAAACCCCAAGCTGTGGCTAAGTGTTGGAGCATAACAAGTATCAATGAGTGAATTATGCCAACTCAGTTGAAGACAGAAATGAGACGTTGGTGTAGGATGTAACTCAAAAAAGTAGAGCAAATAATTTGGGAGACTGTTTCTATATAAGTATAGGTATATCGTAAGAATCACATATGACGCACGTAACTGTTTACATGTAACTGTGGATTATAAATACCTCAAATGTACTTTTTGTAAAGCTTTGACCAAAGAATGTACTTTGTTCTTCATCTTCATTTTCAGTTATATCTTTTAGTGGAATTTACATTGTTGGTAATAACAGTTTCATGCTTGCTTCTTTAAATTTTATACCGTTTACTAAACTGTCCCTAAATCAACAAAGAGGATTTGACGGCCTCATCATTCTTGTGTTCAGTTTTACGGGTGCAAGGGAGTTTCATCTAGTGAATCGTTGGAATGGGAATCCCCTGAGTCAATTCAAACTGCTGAGGAGAGTCATAATTACTGAAAAAAAAGAAGTACTAAGCATATTGTATGTGCACTAATTTAGTACAAATAATTTTAATTTGGTCAAATTTAGTTTTTCTAATGAATTTGACTGAAAATCGCTAACATGGCATTGGTCATATTTTATTTTTAATTTTTAATTTTTAATTTTATTTCATTTCATTTTTTTACTATGCTCAATAGGTTGTCAAAATTTACGTATCAACAATAAATTTTTTTTTAAAAAGCTTCTAAAGCCTTCAGCGGAGCTTATAGGCCAGCATTATCTAACTGCCCTTATGCTTGTCCGTGTGAGACATTCATGAGTACAATCCTGAGTACATGGCTGATGAGAATGCCGAGATTGTCCCACGCAATGCGGATCATGAGCTGGACGAAGCTAGTGATTAAGATAAATTACGGTGGAAAGCGTGCCATTGGAAAGAGCCAGAAAGAAAGCATTCAGAAACCGAACTTGAAGACGCCTCCAACAAAGTCCGCGAAGAGGAAAGGTGCCGCCAGCCCTACTCCCGTCACTTTGAATGCGGTAAAGAAACCGTGGCCAGTTAAAGAAGGCATACGAGGAATAAGATAGTGAAGAAACGGAAGGGGACTAAGAGAATGTGGAGGGATGGAGATATGCAGAAAACAACGAGGACGACGATGAAGAGACTGAGTATGAAGACTAGCGAGCTATCTGTACCAACATATGTATTTAGAGGAAAGATTAGATTGATGAGGAGCCAAGGATATCAAGATTAGACCTGGCGCATACTGCCATTAGGTCCACTGTGAAGCTCAAATGGCCTTATTCTCCATTACTCGCGGTTCCTCACTGAGCCGCAATCATGTGTCAAACAAATCTTCAGCAGCATTCACCTTAGAGTTTTTGAATCAAATGGCAGTGCAGAGATCCCTAGTTACGAAACCCATCTAACGGCCAAACTGAGGTTGTGTCCATGAGAAAATTGGTTTCTAAAGACGGTCCAATTGATTATTCTTAATCTAATGAAAATAAGGGAGGAATTGATATTGAGATTGTAAGGATTACTAGCGCTATCATTTCGAAAGAATGGCTATTTACTCCTCTGAAATTTGCTTGACACCAGTTCTAAGCTTTGAACCTAGATATTGTTGGAGAAATCCTCGTGAAGTGTTTTGAAGTTGACAAAACGTTTCCATCGATCTAGTCTGAAGGTCGCGGACTCGTTAGTTAAAGTCTGAAGACTTCCGGACAGCCGAGACTCAAGACTCAAAGTCTATCCTCATTGACAGTCTCTAATCCGTTGAAGAAAGGTTATCCAAAACTGGATGTTTTGTTCAGATTTATCCTTATCATCCGGAGAAGATCTCGTGGCTGGAGAAGACGTATCGTAATCCTTTGATTGATCAAGATTGATTCAATGACTGAAGATTCGATGATTGTCTAAATATTATTGGAAGGTTCTACTTATGGAAACCAAGATCCCGATTGTATGGGCGAACAGATTGATGGGCTATCAACACGTTCCTTTTATAGCTCGAACAATCTTCCTAGATGATTCCGTCCAACGGGTAGATTGGAGGAATTCCTTTAGTAAGTGCCAACGGGTATGATGGCATAAAGGAGTATATAAGGAAGACGTTCTTAGCTGTTCGAGGAGTGCGCGATAGAAGAATTCCAAAGTCTGAAGCTCCTAATTGTTTAGACAAATCCTTTGAGCGAATACTTGTATACAAAAGAGAGTCTATATTTGTGAGAGACCTTGAGGAGGTGTGGTAAAACATCTACACTGTGGAATCAAGGCAAAGCTGTGCTGTAACTTCTCTTTTGATCATAGTGAAATCCAGTCGGTGGGCTGTCGGTGCGGAAGAGTGGACGTAGGCTTGGAATAAGCCGAACCACTATAAATCCTGTGTTCAATTTTCTCTTCCTTACTCTCTCTACCTCAATCGTATTTCATTTCGTTAATTAAGAGAAAATTTACCTTCCATCATATGTTAAGAATCGCTTCCGTATATCGATAAAGTGTTTAGGCACCTATTCACCCCCCTCTAGGTACTCATACTAGCAATATCAATTGGTATCAGAGCCTGTGTACTCACTTTGTTTGAAGTGTTTTACTTCAGAGTTAAAGATCCATGGCTAGTATGCTAGCACCGTGGCTGATGGAAGGGCAAAGCAATACCAGACCACCCTACTTTGATGGAAAGGATTACAACATCCGGAAGAACAAGATGAAAGCTTTCCCTACGATCAAAGGATCCTCTGAATGGGACGTTGTAGAAAAAAGAATTACTCCTACCACCGCATCAGTCTCTGAAAGAGGAAAAGAAACCGAAGAAACCAGCAGAATGTCTCAGGAAAAAATAATCAAGAGACAGACTCTCGATGAGAAAGCAATTTACTCCTTATATTGTGCTTTATCACCAACTGAATATAATAGAATATCTTCTTGTGGTACAGCAAAAGAAGTTTGGGACAGATTGCATATCACCTATGAAGGAACAGGATCGAGTGAAGGAAACAAGAATCAACATTCTTCTCGGTCAATACGAAGCCTTCGAAATGAAACCCGGAGAATCAATATCGACATGTTTAGTCGTTTTACGTATATTGTGAATGGTCTTGAAAATCAAGGTCAACCAACTTCTGACCCCATGAAGGTAAACAAGCTACTGCGTGGACTCTCCAGGGATTGGAATCACATAAAGACTTCGATAAGAGAGACGCAGAGAATCATGCCACTATCTGTCGATGAGCTGATTGGAACTCTTCAGTCCTATGAAGTGGAAAGGATCAATGAAGATGAAGATCCAAAAGGTAAGAAATCCATAGCATTAAAATCAAATGATGATTACTGATGTTACAGATTCTGAAGATGATATGGACGATGAGGAGCTTGCTCTCATGATAAGAAGATTCAGAAAACTGAATAAAAAAGGAAGAAGGTTCAACTCAAAGAAACAAAGCTTTCAAAGACAGCAGACCAAGTCCGTTGATGATGAGGAACCAAATAAAGATGTAGTCCGCCGAATGCAAGAAAAAGGGACACATCGTACCCAACCGTCCTCTTACGAAGAAAAAGAGAGGAAAATCTGAAAAATTTCCGAAAAGCTCTCAAAGCCGAAACCCGGTGATACCGAGTGTGAAGAAAGTGATAATGAATATGCCAATCTATGTCCGATGGCACAATCGGACTCGGACTGGATCGGACTCGGACAAAGGAATTTGAGGCAAGTGATTTTAAAATTCCTGTTAAAGTTTCTAAATATATTGATGAACTATGCCTTAGTCTTAAGACTTCTCTCAAAAGAATTTCCGAACTGAAAAAAAGAAAACTCAGCTCTAAAACAAAAGGAAAATGTTTTAGCGAGAAAGAGTTAAAAGTCTAGACCTGTCTGTTTCCAATCTTAAAGAAAATGAAGATAATCTTTTAAAAGAAAATGCTTTTTAAAAACAGACTTATCAAATATATCAAAGAAATTTTCTATAGGGTCTCAAAAACTTGAGAAAATTCTTTCAGCACAAAGACCTTACTTCAATAAGTCCGGTCTAGGTATGACAAGAAACAATTCCCTTGATTGATTTTCCTAAAGTAAAAGAAAGAATTAAGAAAAGACTCTCGAGTGAGGTTTACAAAAATCACTTCAAGAAAGTTTTTGTAAACCCGTAGGTAGAAATGCTCTCGATGTTCTAAGTGCAACAGCCCGGATCACTTTGAAAAAGAGTGTCCTATGGTATGGAAACCATTAAGAAAGTATGGGCTAATACTTGTTTATTTTACTAACACCAAAGGACCCAAGAAAATTTGGGTACCAAAGAAAGCTTGAGACTTTATTTTAAATGCGAGTCTCCGTCAAGAAACAGTAAAGTGGTATCTTGACAAAGGATGTTCAAGACACATGACGGAGACTCAAATTGCTTTATAAAGCTTGCTCAAGTAAATGGTGGAAAAGTTTCATTTGGAGGAAACAAAAAGGAAGTATTGTGGGTTTTGGAACCGTGAAAATCGGATCTCTCACAATAAGTAATGTTTCCTTAGTGGAAGGACTCAATTACAATCTTCTCAGCATTAGTCAATTGTGTGATACTGGTTTCAAGATCTTCTTTCAAGAAGGAACATGTTACGGAATCGGTAAAGACTCTACTCGATCTTTCATGGGTCGAAGACATGGAAATATCTATCTTCTAGATGTGAAACCAAATGAATCGCAATGCCTTATCTCAATTCAAGACGAAGCAAGCTTATGGCATAAAAGCTTGGTCATGTCAACATGAAGCAATTAGCCAAAATCTCTTCAAAACAGCTTGTTCGAGGTCTACCCAGTTACCATACCAAAAGACTGATTCATGCACTCCATGTATTCTGGGAAAGCAGGTAAGAAATTCTTTTAAGCCAATTAATTATGTCTCTACTAATCATGTACTACAGTTGCTACATATGGATCTCTTCGGACCAACCAGAACTCAAAGTATTGGGGGTAAGAAGTATTGCCTAGTAATTGTTGATGATTACTCCCGTTTTACTTGGGTATATTTCCTTGCAAGTAAGTCCGAAACCTTTTCGTATTTTGAAAAATTTGCTAAAGTGATTCAAAATGAAAAAGGATGTGTTATCTCTAGTATAAGAACAGATCATGGAGGTGAATTTGAAAATCAAGATTTTACAAAATTCTCGTGATGAATCAAGCCGTAAGCATATGTTTTCCTCTCCATATACTCCTCAAAAATGGAGTTGTGGAAAGAAAGAACAGATCTCTTCAAGAAATGGCTAGAACTTTTTTAATTGAAAGTAAAATTTCTTCTCAATTTTGGGAAGTCATTTCAACAAAGATGCTATATCATCAATAGAGTCTTCTTAATATCTATTCTTCAGAAAACCCCTTATGAGTTATTCAAAGAAAAGAAGCCTATTATTTCATACTTTCATGTATTCGGTTGCAAATTTTTTATTTTGAAAAATGCAAAAGATCGAGTTGGTAAGTTTGAAGAAAGATTAGATGAAGGTATCTTCCTTGGATATTCTACATCAAGCAAAGCCTACAGAGTCTATAACAAGAAGAGCCAGACTGTGGAGGAGTCAATGAATGTCAAATTTCAAGACTCAACACAAGATGAATCAACTCAGACTCATCAAGAAGAGTCTGAACCTGCTCCAGACCCTCCAAAGTCTACAACTCAAGAAGCATCTAAGACTCTGGAAAACCAGCTTCAAGATGTTCGTGAAGATCCAAACAAAGAAAGAGATCATCAACCAGACAAATCAACGAGTAACTGGAAGCATAAGTCCGGTCATCCCAAAGATCTTATAATCGGCGAAATTAATGAAGGAATTCGCACCAGATCCAAAAGGCGAGAAGAGTCTAGTCTTTGTGGCACTCGTTTCTGAAATTGAACCAAAGAGCATAGAAGAAGCTTTATCTCGATGAAAGCTGGATTGAAGCTATGCAAGAAGAGCTCGAGCAGTTCAGCATAAATGATGTTTGGGAATTGACATCCAAACCAAAAGGTAAACCGTTATTGAGCTAAATGGGTGTTCGAAACAAGATGAACGAGAAAGGAAAAGTCGTACGAAATAAAGCAAGACTCGTGGCCAAGGGATATACGCAAGAAGAAGGAATAGACTATGATGAGACTTACGCTCCGGGCAAGGTTAGAAGCTATTCGACTATTACTTGCGTTTGCTTGTTATAAGAATTTCAGATTATTCCAAATGGACGTCAAAAGCGCCTTCCTAAATGGATTTATCCATGAGGAAGTTTATGTGGAACAACCACCGGGTTTGAAGACCCAAAGAAGCCGGACTCGGTCTTCGGGACGAAAAAGGCTTTGTATGGTTTAAAGCAAGCACCCCGAGCTTGGTACGACAGATTGAGTAAGTTTTTAATTCAAAATGGTTTTGTCAAAGGTAAAGTAGATACAACCTTATTTATCAAAAGGAAAACAAAAGTTTCTTACTTGTTCAAATATATGTGGATGACATTATTTTCGGATCCTCTAATGAGAATCATGCAAGAAATTTTCTAAGTCTATGCAGGATGAATTTGAAATGAGTATGATGGGAGAATTAACATTCTTTCTTGGTCTTCAAGTAAAACAATTGGAGGTAGGAACTTTTATTTATCAAGAAAAATATGCTAATGATCTTGTCAAAAGGTTTGGACCGGAAAATTGCAAAAAGGTCGACATTCCAATGTCAAGTTCTTTAAAGATAGACAAAGATGAAGAAGGGAAGAAAGTTGATCAAAAGCTGTACAGAGCATTATTGGATCACTTCTTTATCTTACGCCTCTAGACCTCGATATTTTGTTGAGTGTTTGCATCTCGTGCTAGGTTTCAATCGATCCTAGAGAATCTCATCTCGTTGCTGCGAAACGCATCATTAAATATGTCGCTTCATCATCAAGCATTGGTCTTTGGTATCCTAAGAAGGAGACTTTAATCTTCCGGATATTCGACGCAGATCCGGCCGGTTGCGAGTTGATAGAAAGAGCACTTCGAACTTGCCGGTTGCTTGGAAGCGGGGGACGAGTGTCTTGGTTTTCAAGGAAACAAAGCACTTTGTGTCTCTTTCAACAACAGAAGCAGAGTATGTGTAGCTCTTGGAAGCTGCTGTTCGCAAATTCTATGGATAAAACAACAGCTGAGAGACTTTGAAATTGAAGACTCATGCACGGAGATTAATTGCGACAACACCAGTGCTATCAACCTCACCAAAAATCCAATTCTCCACTCAAGAGCAAAGCATATAGAGATTCGACATCACTTTATAAGAGACCATGTTCAAAATGGAGATGTTTCAATTCAATTTGTTGACTCAAAGAATCAATTGGCGGATATATTCACAAAGCCTTTGGAGAAAATTCAATTTGAGTCTATACGCTCCAGACTCAACATTTTGAGGTATGAGGATATCAAAGTCTAAAGACTTTCAGACTCAGGCTAGCAAGACTTTATCTACTGTCTTGGCTCGACCTTCAGACTGTAAGTCTTTCTCTCTCCAATCTTATCTTGAAAAGGTACGATCATCAGACTGTGTTTAAATTATTGCATCGATTCATTTTCAAAAAGGTAGTTATTTTTGAAATGGCTATTTTTGCGGAAAAAGACAGTTATTTTGAAAAGGCATATTTTTATTTCCTTTGTGACGGTTCGTTTACTCTTCTTTTTAACCGATTGTGCACTGTCGATTTCTCTTCATTTTTCTATTCACTTTTCTCTCAAAAACCCTAGAAAGCATCGATCCTCAATTCCCGTTTGTCTTCTTCGCTCAATCTTCAAAAAGTTGTCATCTTTTCTGGGAAAGTCAAGCAAGGAATCTTCCAAACGCTGAGAAAGATGTCATCTTCACGAAAGTCCTCAAGAATCGCAAGCGGGGACCACGAGAATGAGTGAGGGGCCTACGCACTTCGATCTTACGAGAGGAGGAAGAGAATCTCCAACAGCAAGCGAGCCCACAACTTTCTCGGCGCGTCATTCTTCACCATCTAGTCCTCAAGGAGATGTTCATCAGCAATAGGAAGAAATCATCGAGGATGCAGACCCGTAAGAGTTCAAAAAGCCCGCTTTTATTTACAAGCTTTATCGTGCCTTAAAAGGAATTCATACTCCTTTGAACTATGTTGATGAGTTTCTTAGAGACAAAGGATATAGGAACGAATATATCTTTTCGAAAAAAATGGAAAGTATGGGAATCGCTCGTAAAGGGGGTGGTCGAGGAAACCCTTGCAAATATCCCAAGTGATCCTCGTGATTTGGGGACCGAATCAGTAGATGGGAATGACGATGACAATCTGCATTCGGTCTATTTCAACCGAAAATGGGTATTGCGGCTGAAATTCAAGGAAAAATGGGAGATTTGTTCGATCAAAGGAACAAAAGGATTTGTACTCGAAACTGCTGAAGCGTGGGGTAATAAACCCTAGAAGTGTGGACTTTGATTTTCTGGATGCTGTGAAAGTGAACTTGAGGGAAAAGTTCAGTTATCTTCAACTTGAAAAGTTTTGCTCTGACTCAACTGAGGCCTATGCTGGATTAACTGCTTATTTCTATTCAAATCTTAGCTTTTTGGATGCGAATAGATTCTCTTTCAGCGTTAAGGATCAAGACTATGTTGTGGATATGGACATGCTGGCAGATGTGTTAGAAGTTGAGAGAGGCAGATATCAACCAATCAAAGTTTCCATTGCTGCGGCCACACTTGAACTGGTGAAGGACAGGAGAACAGATGAGAAGATCACCTACTCACGGATGAATGCATTCAACATCTTGCTCCACAAGATTGTGATCAATTGCCTTCGGCCGAAATCAACTTCCAAAACCGATGTTTCAAGCTCGAGGCAAAGTTGATGTATGCCATCCTCTGTGGTAAGAAGTTTTCTCTCCCTCATACTGTTATGTTTCACATGTATAGAGCAGTGATGAAAGACAGAGGAACTGAGCAAGGAATTGGAGAAATTCAAGGAGAAGACTCCTGCCAAATCTCATCAACTCTCTTCTGCTGCTAAGAGAAAAGGGAAGGAGCCCATGGCTGCTTCATCAAAGAGAAGAAGAGCTCTCCTCGTTGAGGATGAAGATGATGACGAAGACATCACTATCTCGCATTGGCCTTGAAGAACTTAGGTCGTCCTGTTCCACAGAAAGAATCGGAACAAAAGACGAAAGAAGCAGAGGAGAAGGAAGAAGAAGAAAGAGAAGCAGAGGAGAAGGAAGAAGAAGAAAGAGAAGCAGAGGAGAAGGAAGAAGAAGAAACGAAGCGAGCAAGAAGTAGAGAAAGAAAGACTTGAAGAAGAAACAAGAGAAGAAGGAGAACCTGAGGAAATCTCTTCTCCACCTGAAGGCATGGAAACAGGGGGAGATAAGGAGAAAGGAGTGACGTTTTCATATCCTGATGCAAGTGAAGGAGTCGCTCGCCGCAGACCCGAAGATGTTTATGCATCTCAATTTCCAGAGGAAGGTCATGAAGTGTCATCGCCAAATCTACAAGACTATGCTGATCTACCATCTTTTGCGGATCGAGCCAAAGCAAGTACTCGGAGGCGATAATGGAGCAGATTTTCGCGAAATCATGGATATTCTCTTGGAGATGAAAGGTCGATTTATGCCTTGGGATGCGAAGTTCAAAGTTTGAAGACTGAAAGTCAAGCTTCTTCCTGTTCATTGAATGATAAGATGCAAGCCTTCTCTATTCGAATCAGCCAATGCCAAGAGTGAGGAGGTTGTTCAGTCAAGGAAGACTTTAAAAGGCCGGAAGGCATCGTTCGATCTATGGAAGATTTCGGCTTGTCCGCATTCCCAAGACTTCATCTCATCCTTTTTAATGATGACAAAAGGGGGAGAGATGCATGATTTGATCAAAAACTTTCAATCATTTTTTGAACTGTTTGTTGGATTGTGTTGTTGTTTAACTATTTTTAACAGACTTTGACTTTGTTTTGTGTCTGGATAAGATCTGAACTAGACTTGGACTTGACTGCTTCTATTAACAAGTATTGATATCTTATGGATGGTTTTATTATATACAAGACTAACCTATTTTCTGTGGTTGCAGATTCTAGTGTTAATCTTTTAGCCATTCATCTCTATAAGATATGCATATGTGTTTGAGAAATGTTTTGCAGGTCAATGTTATCCAAATCTGCAGGAAGGTTTTGTCACCATCAAAAAGGGGGAGATTGTTGGAGAAATCCTCGTGAAGTGTTTTGAAGTTGACAAAACGTTTCCATCGATCTAGTCCGAAGGTCGCGGACTACGTTAGTTAAAGTCTCGAAGACTTCCGGACAGCCGAGACTCAAGACTCAAAGTCTATCCTCATTGACAGTCTCTAATCCGTTGAAGAAAGGTTATCCCGAATCGGATGTTTTGTTCAGATTTATCCTTATCATCCGGAGAAGATCTCGTGGCTGGAGAAGACGATCGAGAATCCTTTGATTGATCAAGATTGATTCAATGACTGAAGATTCGATGATTGTCTAAATATTATTGGAAGGTTCTACTTATGGAAACCAAGATCCCGATTGTATGGGCGAACAGGATTGATGGGCTATCAACACGTTCCTTTTATAGCTCGAACAATCTTCCTAGATGATTTCGTCCAACGGGTAGATTGGAGGAATTCCTTTAGTAAGTGCCAACGGGTATGATGGCATAAAGGAGTATATAAGGAAGACGTTCTTAGCTGTTCGAGTGCGCGATAGAAGAATTCCAAAGTCTGAAGCTCCTAATTGTTTAGACAAATCCTTTGAGCGAATACTTGTATACAAAAGAGAGTCTATATTTGTGAGAGACCTTGAGGAGGTGTGGTAAAACATCTACACTGTGGAATCAAGGCAAAGCTGTGCTGTAACTTCTCTTTTGATCATAGTGAAATCCAGCCGGTGGGCTGTCAGTGCGGAAGAGTGGACGTAGGCTTGGAATAAGCCGAACCACTATAAATCCTGTGTTCAATTTTCTCTTCCTTACTCTCTCTACCTCAATCGTATTTCATTTCGTTAATTAAGAGAAAATTTACCTTCCATCATATGTTAAGAATCGCTTCCGTATATCGATAAAGTGTTTAGGCACCTATTCACCCCCCCTCTAGGTACTCATACTAGCAATATCAGTTATAATGCCCACTAAGTTCTGGATCAAATGAAAGCTAGCGTGGTGGTACTCTTCCAAGAACTATAAGTTGAGAAAAAAAAATACAAAAACATACTATTATTTGTAGGAAGCATTTCACGGACAAAATAAAGTGTACTTATTCATGGCCAAATTCGTGCTAGTTTACTGATTTTCTTAATCTTCTTCTGGTAATATAAGGAAAAAAGCCGCATTATAATGAACTTAGAATCAAGATCTCCATGTACATGCAACGCATATGTTTTTCAAAATTATTGCTAACTAAAAATCTGAACATCCAATTGTCTTTTGACCGCAATGTATTAAATAACATGAATCCGCTGCTAATGAGAAGAATTTTGCATGATTTAACTTAAATATTTCACTTCAAAACATAATTTACTAAGAGCCACACACAGATCGTGCGGGCATGTACGTAGTTGGAAAAAGTATATGACTTAAATTATCTTGTTGATTCACTAGATAAGATAAGTCCTTTACCTAGCACAATGAGGGAAATGCGTTTAAAATTTTGAAAATAGAATACACTATACTCTTTTTAGTTAGGGTTAATATTCTGAAAAATTCCAAACTGGTACACTTGTAACAAATTTACCAAAAACTATTCTTTTTTACCATGAAAAACCCAAAACTGGTACATCTGTGATAAATTTACTCGATCGACCATAAAAATCATAAATTGGTACATTTATGATAAATTCACCCCAAACTAATTTATTCGATTGCAAAAAACCCCAAATTGATAAATTTGTGACAAATATACCATTTGCTAAATTGGATTAATACCACAAAAAATCATAAAAATTGTAAACTCTGACAAACGGATCGTAAAATCCCAAATTAGTATAATAGTCAATTGTCACGTGTCATTTAACTTAATAATTTGATAATAAAATTTAACGAAAATTAACAGAGGGTAAATTTGTCACAAGTGTACCAGTTTGGGGTAAATTTGTCAAAGGTATATCAGTTTGGGGTTTTTGGTGGTCAAAAAAATAGTTTTGGGTAAATTTGTCACAAGTGTACCAGTTTGGAGTAAATTTGTCAAAGGTATATCAGTTTGGGGTTTTTGGTGGTAAAAAAAATAGTTTGGGGTAAATTTGTCACAAGTGTACCAGTTTGGGGTTTTTCAGAGTATTAACCCTTAGTATTAGTTTTTTTTTTTTTTTGACAAGAACCCTTAGTATTAGTTAAATCCACCATAATACTCCTGTCAGAAAATTCCTTTTTTATGTTTCGTGTAAACTCAAATTTTTGTACTGGAAATACTTTTGGTTGACCCAAGGCATACCTACCTATAATTAGATAATTATATATATAGTTTTTGAGAGAAAACAAGTAACGATTATTTTCTGTTATGAAATACATGAATGGATAGAATACATGAATGAATATTCATTATATTCATCTTATCCAATGTACTTATTATGGTACATTTGTATCAAATGTTTTAAGTACATCTCCTATACAATGAACATTCGTCTCCTTATCCTATACATGTATCATTTGATACATTGATATTAATGATAAGTATATTCTTGTTCTCCTATAAATAGGAGTTTAGTTTTGATGTACAATATACAATCACACAGAAACACGATAGTGAGATACTAGAAATAAAGCTCTCTCATCTTGCTACTATCTCTAGTGTTCACTTGCTTTCTCTTCTTTAATCTCTTCTCTATTATATATTCGCCACGCGATATTTTACAACACGTTATCAGCACGAGGATCTACCGATTGAATAAGTAACTTTTGCAAGCACGGAGATCTACCGATTGAGTAAGTGATTTTTGCAAGGTGGGTATTCTTTTTATTAATCAACTTATACTTCATCTTCTTCTATCAATTCTTCATTTTTATTTTTCTTGGCCCGAAGCCAAAAATTCAAATCTAAAAGTATCCTTCTGCTCCTGAAGTAGTGGTGAATATTTGGAAATCCTTTTAATTAATTTAAGGATTTATTTTTGCAAGGATTATGGCAAATATTGAAAAGCCCAAATTCCATATCCTGGAAGTGAGTGGAAAGAATTATCTATCCTGGTGCCTTGACATGGAAATGCACCTCCAAGGGCAAGGTCTCGCCAATACAATTACAGAGGATGGAACCTCAAATGAAAAGGATAAAGCAAATGCACTGATTTTTATTCGTCGTCATTTGCATGAGAGCCTGCAGACTCAATATTTATCCGTTCGAGATCCTCATATCTTGTGGAGGAGGTTGAAAGATAGGTATGATCATACCAAAACTGTTATCCTCCCTCAAGCACAGTATGATTGGCAAAATCTCAGACTGCAAGATTTTAAATCAGTGTCTGACTATAATTCTGCTTTATTTGATATCGTTTCTCGGCTAGAGTTATGTGGTATCAAACTCACTGATGCAGAATTGCTTGAGAAAACTTTTTCCACCTTTCATGCTTCAAATATTGTATTGCAACAGCAATACCAGCAACGTCAATTTGCCACATATTCTGAATTAATTTCTGTGCTTCTTACTGCCGAGCAAACTAATGAATTGCTGCTAAAAAATCATGATCTTAGACCTACCGGCTCAAAAGCATTGCCTGAAGCACATGCTAACTTTGAGAAAAATACTAGCCATTTTAAGGGCTATAAGCGTAGGCAAGAACATAATCCTAGAAGGGATGGCAAGAAATTTAACCGCCCTAGGAAATCAAACTTTGGCCTGAATCATGGCAAAGAAAAGAAGCAAAAGAAGGTGATTAATGAAAGTATTTGTCATCGCTGTGGCATGACTGGGCACTGGTCACGAACCTGTCGTACGCCAAAACATTTTGTTGACCTATACCAGGCATCTTTAAAGAATACGGGCAAGCGTGGTGAATCTCATGCCATTGAAATCAATCCTACTGCCATAACCACTGTTGAGGCCAACAATATCTCTGTTGGTGGGACTCCTCTTGCTCCTGAAGTAGCAAATGTATCATTGAATGTCTCTGATTTCTTTGAGGACCTCTGATTACTTTGATGAATCAGATTGGTGAATAATAATTTGAACTTTGAAATTTATGTTGTTTCACTTTAAATGTATTACTTTTTGTTCTTTACTTATGAACCTTATATAATATTTATCTTTGAAATTTTATTCGACTATATAAAACTAATATACAACTTTTATGATACTTGACACCTGAAGTTGTCAATATAAATGCAAATGGAAAATACCGAGAAAAAGGAAGATGCTTGTTTGCTTGATAGTGCAACAACACATACTATATTTTGTAGTAGACGCTTTTTCTCGAGTATGACATTGCGTAAGGCACAAATCCATACAATATTAGGTCCTGTTCCGATTATTGATGGTTTTGGGAATGCTGCAATTATTTTGCTAAATAGTACAATCCTGCATATTAAGAATGCGTTTCTAAGCATTCGATCAAAAAGGAATTTGCTCAGTTTCAAAGATGTACGCCGTAATGGGTATCATATTGAGATTATTTATGAGCAAGATAAGGAATACATTGGCATTTCCTCTTATAAGATGGGCCTGAAGACCATCCATGAGAAGCTAGAAGCTTCTTCTATGGGTTTGTATTGTGTCATGATTAAAACTGTTGAAACCTACGCTACCACATCCTGGAGATTGGTAAGCCCTGATCAGTTTGGACTATGGCATGATCGCCTTGGTTATCCTGGCGCTTCAATGATGCGTAGGATAATTCAAAATACAAAAGGGCACCCTTTAAATGATATAAAGGTATTGTTGTCCAAAGATTATAATTGTGAGGCCTGCTCACAAGGAAAACTCATTATCAAACCTTCTATAACAAATGTTAATTTTGAATCTCCTTTATTCTTGCAAAGAATTCATGGTGATATTTGTGGATCAATACAATCACCAAAAGGATCATTTAGATATTTTATGGTATTAGTGGATGCATCCTATAGATGGTCCCATATTTGCCTATTATCTACGCGCAATGTCGCATTTGCACGTTTAGTTGGGCAGATTATAAAGCTCCGGGCACAATTCCCCGATTATCCAATTAAGAGCATAAGGATGGATAATGCTGGTGAATTTACATCAAAGAGTTTTGATACATATTGTGCTTCACTCGGAGGTTGAGCACCTGGTTGCATATATTCATACTCAAAATGGATTGACAGAATCCTTGATTAAACTTATCCAAATCATTGCCTGCATTCTATTATTGAGAACGAATCTCAACGATACAGCATGGGGTCATGCAGTTTTGTATGCGGCAGCTCTAATAAGATTACGCCCCACTGTTAGTATTTTACAATCTCTCATTCAAATGGTTCTTGGTTATGAACTAGATATTTCACATCTGCGCACCTTCGGTTGTGCAGTACAGGTGCCTGTAGCATCGCCAAAAAGGACGAAAATGGGTCCCCAACGCCGTTTGGGCATTTATGTTGGGTTTAATTCACCATCTATCATTAGGTTCTTGGAACCAACTACTGGTGATCTTTTTACTGCCAGGTTTGCAGATTGTCATTTCGATGAGACTAGGTTTCCATCAATTGGGATACCTACAACTTCCATGACTGCAAAACAAAAACCAGTTAAGGTTTTTTCCTGGAATGAGAAAAATTTATCTCAATTAGACCCAAGGAGTTCTGAATGTGAAACGAGGTGCAGCGCATAATCCATTTACAGGCTATGGCCAATAGACTTCCTGACGCATTTAATGATGCTACTAAGGTAACGAAGTCTCATATTCCAGCTGCAAATGCTCCAGCTAGGATAGCTGTTCTCGAAGAACAGGCTAAAATGGATCAAAATCCCCCGCACTTGAAGCGTGGTAGACCGATAGGATCAAAAGATACTGTTCCTCGAAAATGAAGGGGAAAGAATCAGGAATCCGCTCCAAAAGAGCCTGGCATTGTGCTCGCTCACAAAGAGCTTATTGCCCCTGAAGAGGCGCAAACCCATGAAAGGAGCACTAGCCCCGGGAATACTGAGAATTCCATTACATGCTGTAATGAAATTTGGGATCGAAATGAAATCATCATTGATAATGTTTTTGTATTCTCAGTTGCTCATCAAATTATGGATGATGATTGTGAACCACAATCTATTATTGAATGTCGTCAAAGGCAAGATTGACATAAGTGGGAGGAAGCAATTAAAGCTGAATTAGCTTCCCTAACTAAACGAGAGGTTTTTGGACCTGTAACTCGTATCCCCGATAATGTAAAGCCCGTTGGATATAAATGGGTATTTATCCGAAAACGAAATGAGAAAAACGAGGTTGTCAGTATAAAGCCCGACTCGTTGCCCAAGAATTCTCCTAGAGACCTGTGATTGATTATAATGAGACATATTCATCTGTGATGGATATGATTACATTTCGTTTTCTCATTAGCCTAGCAATCTTTGAAAGATTGGAAATGCGTCTTATGGACGTTGTGACGGCATATCTATATGGCTCATTAGACTCTGATATTTATATGAAAATTCCCGAGGGATTCAAAATGCCTGAAGCATGCACTCCTCGCAATTTATTCTCAATAAAATTGTAAAGATCCTTGTACGGGTTAAAGCAATCCGGTCGCATGTGGTATCAACGCCTAAGTGAGTACCTAATTAAGGAAAGGTATAAAAATGATCCTATCTGCCCATGCATGTTTATTAAGAAATCAGAAACTGGATTTGCTATTATGGCAGTTTATGTCGATGATATAAATTTAATTGGAACTCTAGAAGAGTTAGCTGAAACTGCTGAATATTTGAAAAGGGAGTTTGAAGTTAAAGATTTGGGTAAAACCAAACTTTATCTTGGTCTAGAGCTTGAGCATAAAGCAAATGGAATAATCGTCCATCAATCAGCATATGTTGAAAGATTGCTTAAACATTTCAACATGGACAAAGCTCACCCATTGAGCACTCCTATGGTTGTAAGGTCTCTGGATCCCCAAAAGGACCCATTTCGTCCTAAAGAATCTGATGAAGAGATACTTGGTCCTGAAGTACCATATCTCAATGCAATTGGGGCTTTGATGAACTTGGCACAATGTACGAGACCATATATCGCTTTTGCGGTAAATTTATTGGCACGTTTTAGTTCTGAGCCAACTCGGAGACATTGGAATGGAGTTAAACATATTTTTCGTTATCTCCGAGGAACCATAGATTTGGGATTATATTATTCCAAGGATTCCACTAACTCTGGTTTAGTTGGATATGCTGATGCTGGATATAGATCCGATCCACATAAGGCTCGCTCTTAAACCGGGTATTTATTTTGTTATAACGGCATCGCTATTTTTTGGCGTTCTACGAAGCAATTGCTAGTAGCTACATCTTCTAACCACTCTGAGATTATTGCTTTATATGAAGCTGGAAGAGAGTGTGCTTGGTTAAGATTCGTTATAACACATTCATAATTCTTGTTGCTTAATACCGGTTACCAATTCTCCCACTATAATTTATGAAGATAATGCTGCTTGTGTTGCACAAGTCAGGGGAGGATATATCAAAGGTGATAAGATCAAGCATATCTCGCAGAAATTTTTCTATATTCATGAACTTCAAGAAAGTCAACAAATTGATGTTAAACAGATTCGATCCATAAATAATCTTGTAGATCTTTTTACCAAATCATTGCCAACATCAACTTTTGAGAAATTAGTATATGGCATTGGTATGAGGCGAGTTCATAAGATTGATTAGCCCTAGAAGTGGCTATATGGCTCAATTCAGGGGGAGATATTATGAATTGTACATTGCAGCATTGATATGTGGCTAGTTCACAAGATGCAATAATGATTAGCCCAAGGAGTGGCTATATATGCATTGCACTATTTTTTTCTTTATGTCCGGTTTTTTCCCATAGGGTTTTTCCGGCTTAAAGTTTTTAACGAGGCAATTAATGCATCCATAAAAGGGAGAGATCATAACATTTGTGTTCTGCACTCTTTTTCCCTTTTGTCCGGTTTTTATCCCACTGGGTTTTTCTGGCTTAAGGTTTTTAATGAGGCAGTATCATTCAATGCACATTCGTAATGAATATGATGAATATTCAAGGGGGAGTGTTATGAAATACATGAATGGATAGAATACATGAATGAATATTCATTATATTCATCTTATCCAATGTACTTATTATGGTACATTTGTATCAAATGTTTTAAGTACATCTCCCTATACAATGAACATTCGTCTCCCTTATCCTATACATGTATCATTCGATACATTGATATTAATGATAAGTACATTCTTGTTCTCCTATAAATATGAGTTTAGTTTTGATGTACAATATACAATCACACAGAAACACGACAGTGAGATACTAGAAATAAAGCTCTCTCATCTTGCTACTATCTCTAGTGTTCACTTGCTTTCTCTTCTTTAATCTCTTCTCTATTATATATTCGCCACGCGATATTTTACAACATTTTCAAGTTTATTTGCAAAAGCAAATTGCCACTTTTTGGTTATTTAAGCGCAACAACATTCACGTAATGACTTACTTGAGAGCCCCATGCGGAGTGCACGGTATTTGTGCTTATCGCTTAAATTATCGTTTGTTCGTTAGATGAGATGAGTCCGTTGCCTAGCCCAGCCCATTCCAACCCAACCCAACCCAACCCAAGTAAAATGATTTAAAACCTGCTAAGAGGACTTGAACCGAGAAGATACGACTAGGTCAACATGTTCTTGGCCCATTTCATCTCCAGGGAGTGTGGGGGCAATCTCGTATGGCGTCTTGCCAAAGATGATGCCGCAAAATAATGGCTTTCCAAAGTGCAATAATGAAGATAATAATTTACTGAATCTCTGAGGCAGACATTTTTAGTCATTTTTAAACATTTTTTTCTCTGGTAGTGGGTCATTTTTTAATCAATTCATAAAACAATTCACCCATTTTCCGATGTAGACTTTTTATAGTCATTTCAAATAATTTAATCCCATTTTCCGGTGTAGACTTTTTCTGGTCATTTCAAATAATTGATCTTCGGTAATGGCAAAATTTTTATTAATTTGTGTGTCTTATGTCTCATAAAAATATGTTTATCATTTTTTTATTTGTTAGAACAAATCAGATATGGGAAAAAAATAGTGGGACAAAAGAGCATCTTTGGGAAAGAGGGAAGGTAAGGTTTTTTCTTTTGTTGAGGGAAGAAACCATGTGGCTCTTATTTCATTTTCTTCCTTTTGTGCATGTGCATACTTCTCCCAAACGAAGTGAGGGAGTAAGTCAACGATGCTGGTTAAAGCTTGATGGCTTGGCCTTGGCATTATGCCTCCATCATCAATGGTCAACTTTGGACATTGTGTCCGTTTCTGGGGGAGGGGGAGGGGAGGGGAGGGCGAGGGGGAGCGGCACTAGGCAAGGATGGTGAGGAGACCACATGGCTCTCACTTCATCTTCTTCCTCCTGTGCATGTGTGTGCCGCTCCTAAACAAGGTGAAGGGAGTAAGTCAATGATGCCAGTCAAAGCTTGTTGACTTTGTCTTGGTATTATTCATCCATCATCGACAGTCAAACTTGGACATCATGTCCATCTGGAGGGGGAGGCGGGTGGCCGGGGAGGGTGGTGAGAAGACCACGTGGCTCTCACTTTGTCTTCTTCCTCCTGTGCATGTGCGTGCCACTCCCAAATAGGGTGGAGTACGTAAGTCAATGATGCCTATCTAAGCCTATTGGCTTGGCCTTTGCATTATGCATCCATCATCGATGGTCAAACTTGGACATTGTGTCCATTTAAAGGGGACGGCTGGGGAGGGTGGTGAGGAGAACACGTGGCTCTCACTTCATTTTCTTCCTTTTGTGCATGTGCGTGCCACTCCCAAATAGGGCAGAGGGAGTAAGTCAATGATGCCGATTAAAGCCCGTTGGCTTGGCCTTGGAATTATATATAACCCAATATCATGTAACATCATCTTACCAAAATTTCTTCAAAGGAAATTATACAATTAAAAAGGACAACGACGAATATCTAATTTGATTGCCCTTTTCCTAAAAATTAAATTGAAAGGGCAATTCTATGAATATCCATTGATCGCATCGAACAATTACAAGATGAACAAGACCTTGGATATCAACAACATACAAAACTATTTGACTTACAAGTAACATGAAGATGAATACAAGGGAATTTAAATTATAATGAAAATGAAGGAAATACAAAGAATCTTCCTTTACAAGGAAAGGGAAATACATGAAAGATTGTCAAGTAAAAACCCTAAGAACTAGATGGGATCATGTGGAGACGCTTGTTTTCATGGGCCAAGCATTGCACATTGGTCGGGACTTGGTCTTCATGCTCTGTGACATGAGCTTGTTGAAATTCTTGAGGCTCGTGAATATCGGGCATCTCAAGTTCGAGCTTGGGTTCCATTTGACGATAGATAGAGTCAATTATTGTGTGGTGTGTCTTCATATCTCCCTCCAAGTCAGACTCATCAACAGCAACTACATATTGTGAAGATTGGGGGTACCATATTCCAATCACGGTTTGAATCACAACTTCAACATGGCCAATTTGGTCCCCTACAATGATCTCCTCATGATAGTTACTATGATACAACCCCAACTTGAAGATTGACGGGATTGGTTGAAGTGTGTGATATTGATGGAGCACCCTTAAAGGGAAATACGACGTTAAACCCGTCAACCTCACAAGAGGGAGTGGGTCGTCAACTCCGCCGATAAGGCACACCTCGAGATTCCTTGGCCATAGGATTAGACTCGGGTTGAGTCTTTTGAGGAAGTGGAACCATATAGAAAAGGACCATGATGGAAATAATTCATTTTCTTTTTTTCATAAAACATGAGAATAAGATTGTACTTCTTCGTGACATTGACGATTCTTATATTAAGGGCAAATTCTTTGATATGAGAGATAAGCCAAATTTGGAGAAGTCTTAACGGGGCTCTAAGAGTTCCTCGCCCACTTGCTTTGAATTGATCGAGGGATACAAAGGTTTCAGGGAGAATCATATGTGTAAAGTTGTTGAAGGCACATATTTTGCTAACAATGTGTGTGACTAAGGGATCCATTGTTTTTCAGGTATGGGGGAATTACATGAAGTCAAAGAACCTAAGGAGGAAGGTACGGGGAATTTGATTCTTAGAGTTAGGCTCAAGACTAAGAAGATGTTGCTAAAAAAAGTGTAACGCATGGAATTTGAGTTTCCCTTAAGAATGGCTCTAATTTTGTTGGAACGAATATTCAAGAATTGGCTCAGAAGGGAGATTGGGTTTTGTTAATAGGAGTGGTGAAACATAAGGAAACCTTACATAATTCAATAGCTATCTTGAACTACTCAATTGTACAGATCAACTCGTACTAGTTGAACACGAAGGTGGAAGTCATGGGGTTCCAAAAATGGACCGGTGCTTTCACCATTGTGATTCAGGATTCGACCTTCAATAAGGTTGGGAGAAAGCCAATACGCTCCTCCACAAAGTCTTGGTGCTTCAGGTTGAGGTTATCCTATATAGTCTTGAGACTCCTCGACACGGGAATAATGTTGATTTTGGGCTTGCTCATCTAAACCTAAACCTAGAGGGGCATTCAAGATTACAGATACATCGCCATTGAAAATATAAAGTGCGGAATTGAAACTCGGAAATTAGAAAAGATAACAACGATAAAATAGGAACGATGTCCTACTAATCAAAATCATGGCAAGCTCAAATCACACATCATATGAGTACTCGTGAGGTTTCAACACCTAAGGTGAGGATGTTAAAGGCTTAAGGTTCTCATCCAAAAGGATAAAAGTAGTTTACCACCACTATTATCATTGATTGGTGCAACGTTTATCAATCAGGATGAGCAGATTTATGGAAGTATGAGTATGGATTACCACAAGTGTTCACTCACAGATTCCACCCATAAACCCTCATAAAGGTTTTAAATTGGGTGATCAAGGTTTTAGACCGTGGTTGTATTTGCGGTGTAGTGCTAAAGTTTGTAGATATGCATTTAAATTTATACAACCAACACTTCAATATAACTCAATCATTCATGCATACATCCTTTCACCACTTCCAAGACAAAGGGTTTAATACACGCCACCCCTTATACCTTCGACCTACAAGACCATTTAACACTTAGTTAGCGACTTACCTCATTTTCCATGCGACTTTGATATGCAGGCGATCCTATATAAGACATGTTAGTTAACGCAACAACCATTTTAAATGGCTTCAAGTCCTTTTAACTAGTGACTAGTCTCTAGTGGAGTCGCCAAGCCTGTTGCGACCTGACCTTGCGTGCCAATGAAAGGGAAAGGTCAGGTTTAGGAGTACTTAACCATGAGAGTTCCTTTAACACCTCACCTTTTGGGACGAACACAACTAGATATTTAGGTTCGGAGACTTGGTTTATGCTAATATTTCTATTAGCGCCCTTTCAATACCTAACAATATGTCGTATTATCTAAGGTGTTCATGTATTTCTTTTTACTTTTTCGGGTCAGTTATTCTAAGCTAAGTGATCATGTGTGGATGTTTATTTTTTCATGCAATTCTTTTTCTAAGAAAGAGGAAAAAAAAACTCTCAATTGAAATTTAAATGTGTGACAAAAGTAAACAAACAAGTAAGCTATTAAAGGAAAACAATAAATCTAACATGCAATCCTAATTGATGAACAAAAGTAAAGCAAAAGAAACGAAACCTGCACCTCCTTGGGCATTTATACAAGACAAGAAAAACCCGAAACATATTTGAGGAATGAATGGTACAAAAATACAATTGGAATGGACATTGGCCTTTCGTCGTCTTCCAAGTCTTGAGGGATCTCCACCTCCAAGGACTTAATCTAATCCTAACCTTAAAAAAAACAAAAAACAAAAAACAAAAAGAAGCTAAGACTAGGTGCATACAATAGAAAAAAACATTTAATCACATCAAAAACAATCAAAAGCGCAAGAAACAATCAAGATCAATCAAGAAAATGATGTCATATGCACAAATGAACAAAAAAGGCCTTAAGATAAGCTTTTGTAATTCATGCGTTGGTCCCTCTAGACACCTACCCCATTTATTTTCATGGCTTATAGCAATTAGTGACCATTTGTGTTCTCACATAGCCATTAACGCTTATAAGTTCCTTGGATGTGCTCTAGGTAAATCCTAAGATCTATCCACGGAATTAGGCATTGCGTCTAACATACATCTAACATTCACATATACTGCGAGAAATAAACATGCAGGCAAGCCTTCAAGCCTTATTTCTCAAACAACCAAACAATTTTAATGAGCTGATGGCGGATCATTTATTCAATGGACAGGTACCAATCACAACCATTGGCATTTCTAACAAATGTCATGGTTTCATGCATCCAGGATTCATGTGATGTCTCAAATATTTAGACACGTTTGAATGGTCAAAAAAGGAGAGCAAAGCATTTAGATAAAGGATTATCTCAGCTATGGAACGCATTTAATTGCCAAAGCTAGTATGGGGCTCGCATATCATGCACTTACAGACATTGCAGACATTTTAAATACAATCTAAATCTTGACCATTCTAAGGTCAAATCAAGCATTTCAAAAATTATAAAACATTTAATGTCAGAAGTTTCACGTGTACCAAAGCTATTTTGATATACAAAATTGACATTTCAAATCAACGTTGAAGAAAATGCCATAAAAAAGATCATTTCATTTGTCAAAAATTTATAACAGTGAAGATTAGGGAAATTGAAATGGATTTCATGAATATGACAAACCCTAATTCCACACACAAATCACCCTAAAAAAATCCTAATATAAAATTACAATAAGGATTTGTAACAAGACATCACGAATAGGGACAACAAAATCAGCAAAATTGGAAATCAACCCATTGATAAATTGTCCCAAGAAAATTACACAAGGTGCACGACACTATAAGGAACGGCTTTTGTGAAGAAGATTTCTTAAGAAGAGCTAAGCATGTATTTACAAAATTTCAACAATGTACATCATTGCATCAGGAAATTGACAAAACAACAAGACATCATGATATAACAATAGAGATTTGACCTATTAAACAAGCTCTAAAAAATGTGAAATTGCACCACAACATAGGTCAAAGAGTGACAATCAAAGTTCGTTAAGGGTCCAACTCAAGAATTCCTATCGAAAAACTCACAAAAAATAACAAATGTCTGACCAAACATGGGTAAAATAGCGGTTCCGAATTTAACCTAAGTTAGAATTCTAATTGTCGCGACCTGATCTCGGCTCCCTCGAATCCCTCATCATCACAAGGAGAGAAAAAGGGGGGAAAGGTCAAGTTTAGGAGTATTTGATCACAAGAGTTCACTCACGACTCACGTTCCAAAAGACATCATCGCCTTGCTTTTCGGATCAAACCTCTTGTGAGTTTCCTCTATGAGATCGCGAGCTCTCCCAAGCTCCTACCCCGCATGACAGCAGAATGTTGTGATCCATACCCGCACGGGTGACACACCTTAGAAAAATGGGTCGGGTGTAGTTATTGGATTTAAGGGTACCTTTATCGTGGTAACGCGAGGTATGAGCTTGGGAGAGCCCGCGCCTAATCATGGGCCATAGGCCCATCCTTTAGACAATACCTCTAAACCTGTTCCCTCCCCCTGAGAGGTAGGTTGTGACACCCCTTTTTTCTCTTCTCGTGATGATGAGGGATTCGAGGGCGGCGAGATTGGGTCACGACAGTGGATCGCTGGCGTGAGGCTGGCAAGCAATGGCAAAGATCATATTGGCGAGGGGCGGTTTGAGGAAGAGAAAAGGGCAAGAAAAGAGAGAGGGATAGTTTTTCAGTCTAGCGAGAGAAAAAATCCATAGAAATGAAGCCCCCCCTTCGCATTTTGGAGGGAAAATCCCTTTTATATTAGGTTCTAATAGGCAAATCTTAGTCGTCGATCCAATTTGATGGTCAAAATTTCGATGTAATGGCCAAATTAAATTTGTTAAAGATTAATCACACTTAAGATGTGTCTAATGACCGATCGGATGAATCTGATTTGCAAGAATTGAGATTTAAAACGAGAATTGCACTTAAGAGCCTAATAGGGGCTAAGTTGCAATTCATGAAATGCAAGGGTTGTTTTGCAAAATCTTGAAAATATAAGGGCTTACATGCATAAATAGTCTTGGAATCGGTCGCTAGAAGTCCAAAACTAGCCAGTAATGGGTTGAATTAGATTACTTGCCAGTAGCCGGTTGGACCAGTTCATGTCGGTTTAACAGGTTCTTGATCGGTTCTTAACTAGTTTTGGCCAGTTCTTGTTGATTCATGTCTATGCGGTCCTTGTAAGTTCAAAATTTATGCAATATGGTCCATCAAGGACTAAATTGAAGAGAGAACTTGTCCAATTTTAGTAGAAATTGTCCGATTTCGATCAAATTAAGCCAATTAAACCATGCTACATGTAATTGAACATTTTAGGCTAAAACAAGCAATCTTGCAATTCTTCGTTTGAAATCGCAAATGAATTGAAATTGAATTCAATTAATATTGTGATAAACCTATTCGACTGATTACCATGCTTAAGATAGCCTATTGCATTCAAATTGAGTTTGAATTGAAGTCACGAGACTTAGGTTAAAAATGAATCGAGGTCTAATATCAAAATTGGACCTTGATTAATAGAATTAAACCTTAAGAATGGGTCAATTTAAATTTCTCCAATTAAAGCTTAATAAGTTGATTTTCTTACATTCAAGAGAGCAAAACTCCTTAAATTGGGAAGTTCTTGAATGAATTTCTTAAAATAGACCCCGAACTTGGACTTATCTCAAGAAAACAAGTGGAATACAATCATCTGTTCGCAACTTATGAAGGATGGATTTGACCCCCTAATCAAGGCTTGAAATGGCAATTTGCCTTTTGACATTACAATTCCCGAAATTAAATGAATGGGTGGATTAGAAATAGTCTCTAAACCAAATGTCACAAAAGGAATTACGCCTAATAATGACTAAAATGAAAAAAAAAATATTTTTGGTCTATTCCGAACCTAAAACCAAAATATCTGGAAAACAAGATTCTTAATCAAAATTTATGAAATTTTCAATACAAAGTCAAATTGACACTAAAACAAAATGTTTTGAGGATTTTCAACTTTTTTAGTCAAATGTTTGACCAAAAGTCAACCATTTAATTAACTTTTCCAAAAATGTTGATTTTTGAATTAAATTTTTGAAATTTTTGGAAATTAAATTAGCTAAAACAAAATTAAAGATATTTGACATTTTTGGGCAAAATACTAATTTAACGTGGGGTTGACTTTTGGTCAAAGGGTTGTCAATTCAAAAGTCAATAGTTTGACTTTTTGGGTTTTACTTAGAAATGAATAGGAAATATTAAAAGTAATAATGCAAAAGAAAGAAATGGAAAACGACACTTTTTTGGTTGAGAAACGGGCTCTATCACAATCAGAATCCATAATCTTGGTTTCTATCTATTTTGACGTGTCGAACAAAAATCGGTATCAACGGTATGCGGGTTCAATCTCCGCTCCATACTGAAACCCTAGCTCTGTTGGAACTGTTGAAGCAGTTTTTACTCACGTTGCTTTGAAGAGAGAGTGTGAAGAGACAGAGTTGGAGTCAAACAATCTCTTTTCAGTTAGATTGCTTTAAGGCACGAACGAAGTCTCTTAGGAAGTCCATGCGTTTATTAGAGAGTGTAAAAACTTGCTTATTAGAGTATGGCCTCTGGTTGGTCCACTGTGCATGGACTCAAAACAAGGTTACAAATTGGATTGTAAAAGCTCAAGTCCATGATACCCTTTCACTCAACTAGGTTGTCAATCCACCACAAGCCCTTTGGGATTTGTTATGCTCAAAAGCCAATTTAGTGTATTTATGAACTTTTAATATGACTGAAATAGCTTCTTTTTTTTCCTAACAAAAAAAAAAAAAAAACCTGTAAGGAATCAAGTTCAAACATGCATCCCACCTCATGGCTTGTCCCACTCGTTTGTCTTGTCCATGGTTCCGATACATGACAACCATTTGAGGATAAATGAATGTCAAAATCAAGTTCACATAATTATCCCAATGATATCTAATCTAAAGAGACTTTAGGAACTAAGAAGGTGTTAGGTGAGGACAATTTGGATGTCGAAATGTTCTATGTATGACAAACCATCATCTGTGAGTTATCAGCTATATGGATAGTAGGTACTCATGAATTGAATGATTTGATTTTGATAAATTGGAATTAAAAGTGATGTGATTACGGTAGGCATAATCATAGAACCATGAATTAGGAGTAGTTAGAATGACTGGTAAAGCAGAAATGCTAGGGATAGAGGAGCAAGAAATACCGGATTCTTGAAGAATATAATGAAGATCCTCTAATGATAGAGGAACATATGAGTTTGTGCTAGAACCCTCAATGAGAATAGTAGTGAATTGACATGCAAATTGAGGTGGACCTCTGTACCGGGATCGATTGTTTGTCTTTGTAGGTTGCATGATTTGTTGTTGATAACAATTGGATGCAAGATGATTAGATTGATGACTATTTGTACAACGTTGTCTGAACAAGGAGGAAGAACTTGGAGTGGCAAGCATTGTGTCTATAGGTGAGGAGAAAGAGCGCTGCATGGTAAGTTGAGTCTCCTCAATCAACAACTCTGAGACAATTGCCTCAAGATGAGATGATGGATCTCGATGTAGAAGTGAAGCTCACATAGGTTCAGATTCATCATTAAGTGCTATAAAAAAAATTGCGTAACACGCATGCGACCACGATATTTAGCAAACTTGTGAGCATCAAAAGTCGTGTTCCATTGTGGTTTAGATAATGCTAGTTGATCCTAGAGAGCATGCGCCAAAGATAAAAAATCATTAACAGACTGACTTGTCTCCTAATGAATGTGATGCGAATTCCCTAACAACTGATGCTGACAGGCAATATTAGAAGTGGAATATTGGCTGGCAAGCCAATCCCATGCTTCTTGTGCCATATTAAGATGACCAAATTGAAGTTTGATAGAAGGAATGGAAGTGTCTCAGAACCATGTAAGGATCCAATGAGTCTCGCTATACCAATCCTCCAAGCGCTCATTAAATTTCTTCTCTATTTTAGTAGTAATTTGAGTAAGTGCATGAATAGCACGAGTGATGCAAAGCTAGAATCAAAAAGATGGATATGTCTTGAGCCCATAAAATATAATTGGAACCATTCAAAAGGGTTTGAATGGACATTAAAACTTCCAATTTTTTTTCCATAATATGCAATATACTAGTATAAGCCTGGTAGATTTTATATGAGTTAGAAGAAAATAGGTACTTGCAGAGCTGCTGTAGAGAAAATAATACCAACAATAGATTTAAGATGTCGTAACACCTCGGAAACTAGTCAAAAACACTAAGGCTCCGTTTGCTTCGTGGAATATAATTTCCGGGAAAACGTTTTCCGAATTTTCCGGTATTCATTTAACGGAAAATGAATTCCTTGGGAAAATGTTTTCCATGAAAGGAAAAAGAATTCTTCTAAATTAGAGGAAAATATTTTCCACTTTTGAAAAGTGGAAAATATTTTCCTCACTTGATCTCTTATCTCACACCTCTACAAATCCTCACTTCCTCCTCCCTCTTCTTTTTCTTCTTTTCTTTTTTTATTCAACTTATTTTTAATTTTAATTTTCTTTTTTAATTCGAATTATTTTTAATTTCCTATTTCTTTTCTTTTTCTTTTTTTTTCCTTTTCTTTTCTTTGTTTTCCATATTCTTCTTTCTTGGCCAATCATTGGTCGTCACCAAGTGAACCTCAAGCTCGTTGATCTCAAGCTCGCGCTTGTCAATCTAGCGAGCCTCAAGCTTGACGCTCGCACTTGCTAATCCGGTGAGCGGAAAATATTTTTCTTACCGAATACTAAAATATATTTTCCGAAATATTTTTAGGTTTTAGCTGAATATTAGAAAATATGGTCATTTTCCTGGAAACTGACTTCTAGGAAAATATTTTATGAAAATGACCAATTTTCCGCGAAACGAACGGACTCTAAGAATTGGTTGCAAATTGGTTGAACCTGTTGGAAGGGTAAGTACATTGATGGTCAACGCAAGTCAACAGGAGTCCACACTGGCCAACATACAGGCAACGCAGGTCCGCGGCTAGTTAGCGCAATTAATAGTCACAATCAAATGCTGATGCAGACACGTGTCAGTGACGTGGCTGAAAAGTGGCGTCGTCATGGAGGATGACGTCACTTGGTCAGCGAGCATGGCGGATCACGCGAGAGGCATGTGGTGCATGGAGTTCACCCGCCGAGATATCTAGTGGCGCATGCAGCGTCGGAAGGTAACAATCTTCCTAAATCCTGACTTATTGGAGGATGGAGAAGCAAATGGTGGTGTTGATATGCCGAAGTAGGATAACCAAAGTGTCAGAATAGCCTTGAAAGTTATTGGGTTCGATGAATCCAAGACATGGTGACGTGTGGTGGAGCATGAAGTTGCGTGCGGCAGCAAAACACCATGAAATTTCAGGGTCTAGCTCTTTTGAGAGCGGTGAATCTGATGATATAAATTTTGCGGAAGAAGCAACGGAAATGGCGTAATGGCACCCAATAGCAGCGAGTTTGACCAAATACGAATATTGACGCAGCTGACATGATGTTGCTGTGACCATCATCTTGTAATAGACTCAATGAAGCTTCCTCAATCTATGAAGGCTTTGATACCATGATAAGAATAACTTGGAAAATAAAATTATGGAATTTCTGTGTATTGATAAATTACACATGAGCCTATTTATACGTTTTATAGGATGGCTATCTACAGTAATAATATTACAATCAATCATGATAATGAGATTGCAATACGAGAGATGTACAAAATCAATTAATATATTTCTAGTAGTTATAGTTATGTATGTTCTCGTACGTGCTTTGGAATTTGACCGGTTAGAAGCCAAAAGAAAGATTTTAGGCCTCATTGAAACGAAGGATAGAAATATAAGAACGAGTGAAGCATATTCAATTAAAAAGAGCTGGTCGACACAACTCTAAAAATGTTGGTTGTAATGTAATTAACCCTATATATCACCATTAATGACAACACTGAACCATCTATTCTAATCTTACACTACATAAATTATCACGATAAATGCGAAGGACAGCACAGAAAATTCTTACATATTTCGCATCAAGCCGGGATTGACATAGAGATTAATTAGGTTTTGGGGAAGATTAGGCAACTCTCTAATGTTCTCGCAGTGAAGCAAATCCAGAGTCTGAAGCCTTGACAATAACTGTACTTTTGATGGAAGACTCGATATCCGGGTACCCCGAAGCCTCAATTCTCTGAGACGAAGTAGTTTCCCAATATCACTGGGAATGACTCCCTCCAAACACCTACACCAGGAGGCATGCACTTCTTCCAGGTTTGTCAACTGTCCAATGCAACGAGGGAATTCCCTTAAGAAACAAGAATCCATTTTCAGCACTCTCAGATTCCGTAAGTTTTTAGTTGAATTGGGCAATTTTGAAATACCTGTACCCGAAATGTCCAACTCTACTAATGAGTCTTTCAATTTGCCAATGGATTCTGGAAGCGTTACTAGCCCACGACAATCCCGCAAAGACAAGCGTGTAAGCTCGCACAAGTCTCCAATTGAGTCGGGGAGTTCAAGAATTTTCGTGGCATCCAAGGCTAGCACTAAAAGAGCTTCAAGTTCACAAACTGAACCAGGAACACCAACCAATGAGAAGCAGTTAGTGGCACTAAGAATTTGCAGTAGAGCCAATTTGCCTATCGATGCAGGAAGTTCTTGTACGGAAGTGCCGTCAATCAAGAGCTCTCTCAAAGCATTCATCCCATCCATTTCCGCTGCCAACATGCTAAGGTTAGAGCAGAACTTCAAATTCAGGGTTACCAAGCGCTTCAGATTGTTAATTGAAGGATCTAAATGAACCAGTCGAGAACATCGCTCAAAGATCAGTATCTCCAAGTTTGGGCAACAGGAGAAGCTGGGGGTAACTAATAAGTTCCCACAACCTGTAAGATTCAAGACTTTCAAACGCTCCATCTGCAAAACAAGGGAAAAAGGTTCTGATGGCGTAGAACTCTCAATGTACTTAAGAGCCAATGCAACGAATGATCTATAAACCCACCTTAATTCTTTTCCAACCTCCCCAGGATTCTGTAACCTTACTCCACGAGAGATCGAGAATAACTAGGTGTTCATTTTTCTCTAAAAGAATACTGATTGCATCTCGAGGGCACCCTTGCCAATGAAGCCATCGAACGTTCAATAAGGCATCTGCAAATTTTCCACCTATATTGGCGCGACCCAAGCTGAGAAATGTCGTGTTTGGTAGGATCTCATAGCCTGCCTCTTCAGTGTCAGGGTGGTCCGTTCCCTGTATGATGGACCACAAAAGTCAAGTATAGAAACATGTGGAAGTATTCAGACAATAAAATAATTACTATGGATGCCTAAACTCCCTTGAGGTAAAGAAAATGCTTCATCCATGAATAGAAAATTGAAAAACAAAGTAAGACCTGAATGGTACTTTTTCGCCGACAAACCTTTTTCCCCATGTTCGGGTCCTGGGCTATGGTAGCAATGTCCAATCCAACGCCTGTTCCTGGATCATGGAAACCTTTGCGCATAATCTCCCTGGCAAGGCACCTTAGCATGCTGTGCATACCTATTTTATTTTCTTCCTTTTGTATTATAGACATATGACAAAGGACCTCGATTACATCGTGAGGAGGATCATAATAATGCCACATATATGAGGCAATCCTACTATCCACATCCGGGGGAAAACATGCAATATTAAGATACATCTGCTTTTGCTTTTGATCTAATGCTTCATAAATTATGCTCAGAATCTTTTGGTAATCTTCTTGACATTGTCCTATGAGATCTTCAAATTTAATCCATTCTTCTTGTCCTTTATCATGCAAAAAAGAACCAAAAACTTTGAGAAATAGGGGAAGTCCTTTCGCAGCCTTGACTATTTTGTTTGCAATATCAACATAAGAATGTAGTTCATCACTCGTTCTGATTGCACAGCGACAGAAAAATTTGAAAGCTAGATCATCATGCATTGGATTAACATCGTAAGTACGGGCCAACCCTAGATCAACAAACCCTTGAAGAACGCTTCTTTCTTTTGAGGTGACAATTATTCTGCTTCCAGAACCAAACCAGTCAAGCTTAGCTCCTACAAACTCCTTAACAAGGGACCCCCTTTCCACATCATCAAGAATAATGAGAACTTTCATATTCCTAAATATTTCTTTCAAAACTCGTACTCCTTTGAAAGCAGAAGCAACCTCATACTCTCTTTTCACAATGTCAAAGATCAATTTGGTTTGAAGATACTGGATACCACCAGGTTGCTGTGTTGTTTCTTCAATCTCCGCAAGAAAACTGCAAGCATCAAAGTGAAGAGATATTTCATCGTATACGATCTTGGCGATAGTGGTCTTTCCAATGCCATCTCTCCCATGGATTCCAACAATTCGTACGTCATTTACTTCCAGGTCCAATAATTCCATTATATTCGATTCTTGACTGTCTTCAAGCTCCTATAAAGGTACTCAAGTTTAGGAGAATGTTAGCTAGAAGAGAAGTGAAGAAATATACAGAGGTTGCTGTAGTTACAGATGATAATGCCGTTCTCTGAAATATGTGCTTTGAATTTGCCTGCCAGTCAATCATTTGCCTCGCTAGTTGAGATATTGTAACGAATGTTTAGCTGGCAAAGTATTGTAACTAATGTTTAGCGGGCAAAGTAGATAGGTTGTTGAAGATAACCTTCACTGTATTTCCTCTAACACAATCATTTACCCCATGCATCTCATTTAAGCTGAAGATACGATAGTAAACCTGCTCTCTCTATTATGGAAAAATCTAATAAATAAATCTGGCTTACCAAGCATCAAAAACCCTAATCTGACTAACATACTCTGTTTCTTGTCCTTTGTAGTCTGACAAGGAAGCACACAGAAAGGTGACTACCAGCCTTACCAGGGACCATATCCGAGTCACCACAGGGATAAATCCAGTAGGAGTTTACCTTAAGATCTCAATTAGATGTTCAAGATCTATAATGACTAGAATTTAATGCCAAAGAAAGAGGCAGAAAGCAGACATAATTTGAACAATCCCATCTCACACTGCCTTTGCAAACACCAGCACAGAAAATCATCAGCCATCAAGAAAGTCGACATTTTCGACACATCACTAACAGGCCCATTGTAGACCGTAAAGCAGTAAAATGCAAAAACCACTTAAAGATGGTATCCAGAAGTTAAAAGTGATGCTTCCGGTTTTCTGTGAAAATAATAGTGGATATGGCAAACTCCCTGTTAGAATCAACACCTAATATGAAAATGAGATAAGTTCTAGTTGGACTTTGCCTCTGATGTGCCGACTTACTCCAGTGAGAATGCTGGATATTTAAAGGCCGTGATTGAAACCACAAGTGAAGAACTCTTGAGAGTCTTCTTGTTTCGGTCACACAAGAAACAAAACGAGAGACAAGTTTTGGTCAAAAAGTCAAGAACTTGCTAAGGAGATTGACTGGATGATGTTTCTTCACTGCATGAAGTCGGCAAAGGAAGACTAGCTGGCGACAATTTGGCACCTGCAACTTGCCAACTTGCCCAAGAAGTAAATGGAAGTCCATTATGCATGAAGTCGGCTACTGGACGTGTGGCGGTGAAGCTTGAGCCAATAAATGAGGCTTCGAGATAAGACATTGAAGGATAAGTCACCAGATGAAAAAAAAAGGTGAGCTTCAAGAGAGAAAAGAGGCAACGCAGCCTGATAGAAAGAGTAGCTCAGTGTAAGCGAGTTGTCCTTCCGTGAGTGAGAGGGAAGATAAAATAGCTGATTATGTGCTTGTATCGGCTAGTTTGCTTTGAGTCTTTTGAGTGTGGGGAGAGAGAGTCTATTGTAATAGTTGTGTGAGACAACTTTTTGAGTGTTATGCTTATACCACAGTTTAGTACAACAAGAGCATCTTGAATTGTCTTACAATTTTCTTGTGTTACCACCATAACACTTCTGCATACCTTACAAGTGGTATTAGAGCAAAGCTGCGCCCTCTACACTTCCCCCTTAAAGTGGGAACTATCGGTCACGACAGCTGATTGGAAGTTTTCACTTTCCAGGAACATGAGAGCTACAACATTCTTTACATCTTATAAATTCTTATTGCAAGTTTCCTGTCGTGCAGAGAGAGTTTCTAATCTAGCATGTCATCTCCGTGTTTCTATTGCTTAAACAACGTTTCCCTATTAATTCTCCAATCCCGATATCTCTATCTTCATATATAGCAATTCGTTGGAGTTCGTTGGAGTTTTCTACTCTGTTTTGTTTCTCCCATAATACTATCCTCAAACAATATTGCACAGCATTAAGAGCTAGATCGCTTTAAGTCGTATTTTTTACTGGATAATATGATTCATGGCACCCCAATTGTTAAGTGTCTCGAAAGCAATGAATAGAGACTACCAACCACTTAATCAACAATTTTGTATAATCAGCTCAACTTCAGGCCACAAACCACAAAAAGAAAATGAAGAACGATAAGAAGTTTCCCAGTCCTTTAATGTACTGAACTACCAGAAGTGGCAAAGAAGCCAATAGGACATATGCTGAGGTTGATAGGAGATGCAAAAAGGTAACTTAGTTGTTTCAGTATAAAATAGTGTTAATAAAAAATATATCATTAGGCAGGTATATACAGAAAAGTTAATGATAATAAACAGATAAATCATGAGGTATTTCTGTATCAAAATGTCAAGAGGTATATCATGATTTTTTTCTATTATGTTCTAACTTTACAACAACCGTATAATCATGTAAAAATATTGCGTGGTGACTAGACTTTTTATCTATGTGATGTAAAACACAGTTATGCTATAACCAACTTAATCAACAGGTACAATCTTTAGGAGAGAGTAGTTGAGAAGAGAGGAGGATAGAAACAAACATACCGAGGTATTGTAATTATGCTTTATCTTCAGCCTTAGCGAAATTCCTTCAATCATTGATGTGATAAGTTCCCATGGACTGCCACAGCAGAAAAAGAAAAAAAAATCTCAGTTCTAAATCATTAAGGGATTCAATCTGAGGACCTGAAACGATGATTTGGATGTGCTAAAAGGTTACTGATCCTTAACTGCAGACCACAATTTACCTGATGCAAAGATATTTAAGCGTACTACACTGATGTTTAGTAATTGTATGAACGAAGAATGATGCCACTGCAGCAAGTATATAGTCCATCCAACAGATTATATTGTCACCATTGCCATTGGGGTAAATATATCACATTAACCATGGTTAGAAATACAGAATGACGTGACCATGTGGATCAATAGAATGAACTTTTAAAGAGAGTTCACTGAGCCAAACTGAGATATGTTGTGTAAACGGGGTCAATTAAGAATACTGCAGAGTCGACCAATACTCACATTTTCTGCTGAAAATTGTTGTTCAGTTTCCCTTTTCTGACATTCTCGGCAATGCCTTGGTTGATTGAGCAAACAGATCACAAGAAAAAGAAAACAGATGTAATGTACCTTTCATAAGAGCTTCGTTCCCATCCCTTGACATTACCAGCCTCCACAAGAGCCTTCTTCCACCGCTCCACTTTCTCTGCGCCCCACCTCCGCCTGTGCACGTTCAGGACGTCTCTGTAGAGTGATATTGTTTTCAGTTTCTCATCCAAACATTCCTCGTGGTAGAAAACGGGCAGGATCTCTTTCTTCCCAGCTGATCTAGATATGTGTTCTACCATGAGTGCAAGCGCTTCAAGGCACCGAGGGCTACGAGCATAGTTTAGGGAAAAGATCGGTATGTAGATGTTGGAGCTGTGGACCGACAGCGGAAGCTCTTCAGAAGTACTTAGGGATCCATCATCTCTGAAAACGTTAATTCCATCAGCTTTCAAGCGGTGATAGAGGCTATCCGCAAATCCAAGACTATCATATCCTCTGAAACTCAAGAACACATCGTATGTTGATTCAGCCCCTACCATATCTTGATTCAGCCTCGCTGGTTCATCTTCTATACTTTCCCGTTCATTTTGATCCAGCGTCGCTGGTTCATCTTCTCTACTTTCCCCTTCATTTTGATCCAGCCTCGCTGGTTCATCTTCTCTACTTTCCCCTTCACTTCGATCCAGCCTCACTGGTTCATTTCTGCGTTTTTTCCGTTTATTGCCGGCGGATTCATCCATACTTATTCAACTTGTAAATTTATCGAATCTTGATTCAGCCTTACTGGTTCATCTTCGGGCCTCTTCTCCTTTTTCTGCCTTCTGATTCAGCCATACTTGATTCCGCCTTCACCTCAATTTCTCGTCGTCCAGTTTCCACTCTACCTAGGTTTGTAAAGAATAATCAAGTCAACCTGTTGGTCCGTTTGACCAAAAAAAAAAAAACCTGTTGGTCCGGCTTTGCCTCGCCAGTCGCTCGACCTGAGCCGTTAATCTAAGAGAAAAGAAGTTCCTTAAAAAAAAAACAAAAAAAAAAAAGTACCATCGTTTGAGAAAAATTACTCGTTCTATAATTTTCTCAACTCACCGTTGTTAGGAATATTAAAATAAACCCTTCACAAATTAGAGAGTAATGCAGTATTGATCGATGTAAGTGACTAAGAGTACGGAAGAAGTAATTTACAATAAATTTAAGTCGTTCACAATATTCCATCAAATGTTACAAATATTCAGAAATTCAATCTTACAAGAACTAGGTGTAAATCACTATATTTGAAAGAAGATTACTAACCCTTCATGTACAAGGACTCATAAACTCGGGTCCCTTATTGTTAGATTTTGAATTGGTATTAAATCTCTGGTGAGTCGTTTGGGCTTCATCTACTTCTTTGGACATTCTTGTTTGAAATGACCATATTTATTGTAGATTAAGCAATTTGGAAATTACTTGCCAGTAGATTCTGTGAACTATCTTTACAAATATGTACAGGAGGTTTTTGTTTCAATCTTTCTTTGACTTTTGGAAACAGATTCTTCTCATCATCATTTTCCACACTAAACCATATTTGTTTCAATGAGGAATTTGAATTAAGAGAATGTGTCACAATCTTTTCAAACAGAGAGAAAACTTGGCGCTGATTTTTGAAATTTCTCCCTTAAGGAAGCTATTTTTAGCCTAAGTGTCATGACACCAACTCCATCCCCCAGGTCACAAGCAGCAAGGGTTATTTTCGCGATGTCCTAGGCACATTGTCATTCCGTGTCTTTTTATCTTTTCATTAAACAAAGGCAAAAGCGTTATGAACAACATCCGGACAACAAGAAGTAGCTATGAAAACAACCATTTGCAAACATACAATCACATTAGTTAAATTTTTGTCACGGACCGTTATATTACAATCACTACATGCTCTATGCTAAAAAAAGCCGAGATAAACCTTAACTCCTCTATCAAAATTGCAACTCCTCCATACCTACAATTATAAAAAACAATGGGGTAAGTCATAGACTCAGTAAGTAAAACCCCTAATTCTCTATTAGGAGGATATCCCATCATCAAAATCTAACAGGCACAATACTCGCAATACAATATTTATGGTAGATCAATGGCAAAACTATTACTATACCTCGACTACATGCAGATGTCCATTACTGTATACTTCAATGCATGTTTATCTTTAACATGTCAATGAACATATCAAAATATCATACTTATGCATATACCAGCACTTATAACATGATTCTTTTACTATCATCCTAGCTCAACCGAGGCTTCTAGCTTCATGCTGGAATTCTTGGCTTAACCAAGGCATCTTGGCTCAACCGAGACATCCTAACACTGGCTCACCAAGGCATCCGGGTTCAACCCAAGCATCCTAGTTCAACTAGAGCATCCCGGGGCTAGCTTACCCGAGGCATCTAGGCTTAAATGCAAGTATCTTGGCTCAACCAAAGCATCATGTTCAATGAACAAGGCATCGCCGCCAACATTATGTGGCAACAGATGCTTTTTTCTCTTTAAGTGCATTATAAAAGTGCATCATATAAGCTGGTTCTTATTTTTCTTCTTAGTCCACTAATACATGGTCCAAAGGCGTGCTCATTCAAGTGAGTGTGTCGTGACTCTTAACATTATAGTATATAATATGTCGGGCACAATTCTCTGTTCGTGGCTTGAGCCACATGCTTAGGCCAATGTCTGCACCAAGCGAGACTTGGAACCGGCACACTTCAATGCCAATTTAAGGCCTCACAGCTTAGGCCATTGCGACTTGATGTCGATTCCAGGCTGAGTGAACCCTGACCTTGTCCCGGGGCGTGAACACATTGAAGCATGCAAATATGAGCAAATCATACAAAAGAATATTACAACATACACATGGCTTACATGGGAGAGCACACCACTAAATTCGACGATGTAAGCTATCGCCTTAACTAAGAGTAAGATATTCTACTTATCTTCGATGAACCTTGATGAATTATAGGTGGTTTTACCAAGAGAAGGTTGTTTAATGAGGCGGTGAGCGAGCATAGTCGAGAGAGGAAGAGGGAGTGCAAGAAAAGAGGAGGGGAAGAAGTGAACCAAAGGTTGAGAATGAATAAAGGTGGTTCTCCTATTTATAGGTCAAACTTCATTAATGGCCCTAACTTGTTCTTTGTCATAATTACCAAATCTCCTCATTGCCACCTAAGTTAGTGAGTCATATCTTCATTTAATGACTAGTCTTCAAGGAACATGTGCTGCTTATTTTCCAAGCCACTCCTAATTGGTCCACCTAAGCTTGTGAGTCATAATTTCATCATCACTTGACCTAACTTATTCTCCAAGGAAAATCTTATGGCAATGATGATTAAATCCTCAAATGGCCACCTAAGCTAATGATTCATCCCTTCATTTAATGCCCAAGATATGGCCATCATAAGTCTTGGATTTTTGGCATATGTTTCATGCCTTTTCTTGCTCATTAAGCCAAGCATTCAAGAACCTTTCATGGGTTAATTCACTTAAGCCACAAATCACTAACTTATTCATCAAGGCAAATCTTTTGGCATTATTACATAATCTTACGATGAACACCTAAGATGATGACAAGGTGATGAACACCTAAGATGATGACAAGGCTTCTTGCATTTAATGCTTGAATTTGTGTAATCATTAAATTTAGATATTTCTGACATGGCTTATTTTCAAGAACTTGCTCTTTAAGTTTCAAGAACTTGCTCTTTAATTTAAGTTCTCTAGAGCCTTCCTTTGATTGGTCCATTTGTGTTATGACTCATCAACTTAATCCTCAAGGCAACTCTTTGGTAATCATCACCAAATCTTCTCAAGGCCACCTAAGGTGATGAATCATGTGACATCCTGAATTTCAGGTTCTGTTTTCGATTGAATAAGTTGGGCTTTTTATTGATGTGCCTATAGTTCTTTTCTCTGAGTTGGCTACACTGGTGGCGATTACATCAGACCGAGACTTGAGGTTCACAGCTGCCTTTTGGAAGAGTTTGTAGACTGCTTTGGGAATGAAGTTGCAGTACAGTACGGCTTACCATCCGCAGATAGATGGCCAGTTTGAAAGGACAATTCAGACTCTTAAGGATATGCTGAAAGCGTGTGTGCTAGATTTCAAAGAAAGCTGGGAGGAACAGCTACATATAGTCGAGTTCGCCTACAATAATAGCTACCAGCAGAGTGTGCATATGGCATATTTTGAAGCGTTGTGTGGCAGAGCATGAAGAATGCCAGTTTGTTGGGATGAGGTCCGAGAACGGAAGATCACAGGTCTAGAGTTAGTCCAACAATTAGTGGATGTAGTTGTAGTTATCGAGATAGATTAAAGACCGCTCAGAGTCGTTAGAAAAGCTATATAGATAAGCGTCGGAGACCATTGGAATTCCAAATTGGTGAGCACGTCTTTTTGAAGGTGTCACCGATGAGGGACACTTCGCGTTTTGGTAGGAAGGGGAAGCTGAGTCTGAGGTATGTAGGTCCCTTTGAGATTCTGGAAAGAATAGAGACTCTAGCGTATCATCTTGTATTGCCACCGAGACTGGCGCAAGTGCATGACGTCTTCCACGTGTCAATGTTGAGAAAGCATGAGCCTGACCCAACTCGATCTACGTGCTGAACTTTGAAGAGTTAGACGTGGATGACAGGGTGTCGTACGTGGAGAGATCAGTTCAGATTGTAGATCGGAAGGAACGGGTTCTGTGCACCAAGACGATCTCGTTAGTCAAAGTGGTCTGGCAATGCCATAGGACAGAAGGAGCAACCTAGGAAAGTGATGACTTGATGAGATGACAATACACCCATATTTTTTTTTATCAAGATTTGTAAATGTTTAAATTTCGAGGACGAAATTTTTATAAGAGGGGAAGAGTTGTGACATCCTGAATTTCAACCATGTTTTCGATGAAATGAAATGGGCCTTTCATCGACGCGCCTATTGTTAGAGAAAACTCTTTTACTATTTTGAAGTTGACAAAATGTTTCCAAAAGTCTAGTTTGAAGACTTCCAAACTCAAGTGGTATAGTCTAAAGAACTCTAGATTCTACTGTCAAAGTTTGAAGATCACTAGACTTAAGTTTCAAAGTCTACCCTCACTAACAGTTTCTAGACCGAAGAATGAAGATCTATCCAGATGCCGAACTATCTTTAAGGATTCGATTCGCATGGTTTTGGAAGACCTTATGGTTGGATATAACATCTAATCGTTTGGATATTATTATTGGAATTTTCCTCCAATATAAAGATCTTTTCGAAAGGCGAGCAAACTTGGAAGGTTCTACTTATGGAAACCAAGATCTTGATTGTATGGACAAATAGGATTGACGGGCTTTCATCACAAATCATTCAACGACTTGAGATCACCTTAATTGATTCTGTCCAACAGGTAGATTGGAAGAATTCATTTGGAAAGTGCCAACGGTCATAAATGCATGAAGGAGTATTTAAGGATGACTCTTCAGTTGTTCGAGTGTGTGCGTGAAAGAAGAATTTCAAAGTCTAAATCTCCATAATTCCTTGTTCTTTCATTCGTCGAGCTAAAAAGATCGTACACAAAAGAGAGAAACATATAGTGAGACTTTGTGAGAGATCAGTAGATACTCTTCACTGAGAAAGTCGAGATTACGAGCTATAAAATTTCTTTTGATTCATAGTGGATTCCAGCTAGTGGGCTGTCAGCGCGGGAGAATGGACGTAGGCTTGATCTAAGCCGAATCACTATAAACCTTGTATTCCAATTCTCTCTCCTTAACTTCGTAGTTTTATTCATTGCATTATATAACTATTTAAAGCTGTTTACATTTCTTGTTAATCACTTTCAAAAGGCAATATATTATTTCTAAGTCTTGCGAGAAAATTTTATTTATACCTATGTACCCACTCTAAGTTTTGAACTAGCCTTTTACAATTGGTATCAGAGCTTGAGTGCTCATTTTATTGAAGTGTTTTTACTTCGAGTTAAAGATCTATGGCTAGTATCTTGGCTCCAGGCTTGGTTGAAGGCCAAAGCAACTCCAAACCTCCTTACTTTGTGGAAAAACAAGATGAAGGCATTCCTGAGATCAAAAGATCCCCTGGAATGGGATGTGGTAGAAAAAGGGATTATTCCCAAAGCTACATTAGTCTCAGAAAGAGGAAAAGAAGTTTCAGATGTTGGCGAAATGGTACAAGAAGAAATAACCAAGAGACAAGCTCTTGATGCTAAAGCCACTTATTCTTTATATTGTGCTTTATCTCCTACTGAGTATAACAGAATTTCATCTTGTGAAATAGCAAAAGAAGTTTGGGATAGATTGCACGTTACCTATAAGGGAACTAATCAAGTTAAAGAAACAAAAATCAATATCTTATTCGGACAGTATGAAGCCTTCAAGATGAAGCTAGGAAAATCCATCACTAACATGTTTAGTCGCTTCACAAAGATTGCAAATGGTCTAGCATATCAAGGACAGCCAATCTTAGGACCAATGAAGGTCGATAAACTGCTACGTGGACTCTCCAAAGACTGGAATCACGTGAAGACTTCTATAAGAGAAACCCAGAGGATCATGCCTCTTTCAGTAGATGAATTACTTGGCACACTTCAATCATATGAAGTGTAACAAATCAATGAGGAAGAAGATCCTAAAGGTAAGAAGTCAATTGCTTTAAAATCTAGTGATGATTCTGATAATACAAATTTAGAAGATGACATGGACAATGAAGAGCTAGCACTTATGATAAGAAGGTTTAGGAAGCTGAACATGAAGGGAAGAAGATTCAATTGGAAGAAACAAGGCACTAAAAAATTTCAGAACAAATCAACTGAGGATGATGAAGTCAACAAAGATGTGGTTTGTTTTGAATGCAAGAAAAAGGGACACATGAAACCCAATTGTCCTCTTTTGAAAAGAGAGAGAGAGGAAGAATTGAGAAATTCAAGAAGGCTCTCAAAGTAGAAACATGGAGCGACACTGAATCCAAGGAAAGTGATGAAGAGTATACTAACATAGGTCTAATAGCCAATTCAGACTTAGACTCTGAGACAGATTCAAATTCAGACTCAGACAATGAAATCAAGGTTGGTGATTTAAAAATTCCTATTCATATATGAACTTTGTCTTAGTCTCAAAACCTCTCTTCAAAGGATTTCCGAGCTAAAAAGGGAGAATTCTAAACTGAAGCAACATGAAACTACTTGGAAAGAAAAGTTTGAAAATCTAGACAAAAGTTTTATTAACTTGAAAGAAAATGCAAATTCTCTTTCGAAGGAAAATAGCTTTTTGAAAGAGGACATTTCAAATATCACAAAAAGGTTTTCAATAGAATCGATAAGTTGGAAAAGATTCTTTTAGTAAAAAGACCCTATTTTAACAAATCTGGTTTGGGTATAACACCAGAAGCCATACCTTTAATTGATTTTCTAAAAATGAAGGAAAGAATTAAATAAAGGCCTACAAAAGCATTTTACAAGAACCGTTTTCAAAGAGTATTTGTAAAACCTGTTAGTCGAAGTGCTTTCAAATGTTCAAAGTGTAACAGCTTAGAACATTTCGAGAAAGAATGTTCCAAGGTTTGGAGACCTGTTAAGAAGGATTGGGCAATGACTGTATTTAATACTAACTCTCCTGGACCCAAGAAAATGTGGGTATCAAAGAAAGCTTGAGTTCTTTTATAATTGCAAGTTACTATTAAGAAAAAGATCAATTGGTATTTGGATAGTGGCTGCTCTAGACACATGACAGGAAATTCAAGTTGTTTTATAAAGCTTATGCAAATAAATGTAGGAAAAGTTTCATTTGGAGGAAACAATAGATGAAGAATTGTTGGATGCGGAACTGTGAATATTGGAAGCCTTACAATTAATAATGTTTCCTTGGTGGAAGGCTTAAACTACAATCTACTAAGTATCAGTCAACTATGTGACACTGGATTCAAAATTAATTTTCAAGAAGGCATTTGTTCGGGAATTAGTAAAGATTTTTTCTCAATCTTTCACCGAACGAAGACATGTGTAAAACTAGAAAGTTTACAGTGTCTAATCTCTATTCAAGATGAAGCAAATCTTTGGCATAGGAAGCTTGGCCATGTTAACATGAAGCAAATTGCCAACATTTCTTCCAAAAGCTTGTTCGTGGACTCCCAAGTTTGACTTATCAAAAGTTTGACCTATGCACACATTGTGTTTTGGGAAAAGGTTAGAAGTTATTTTAAACCTATAAATCAAGTTTCTATTAATCGAGTCTTGCAGCTTCTGCATATGGATCTCTTCAAACTAACCAGAACGCAAAGCATTGGTGGAAAGAGATACTGCCCAGTTATTGTGGATGACTACTCTCGCTTTACGTGGGTATATTTCCTAGCAAGTAAGTCTAAAGCATTCTCTTACTTTTCAAAATTTGCCTAGAAGGTTTAGAATGAGAAATGTTATGTTATTTCATGCATACGGACAAACCATGGAGGTGAGTTTGAAAATCAAGACTTTGCAAAATTCTGTAATGAATCTGGTTTTCAACATATTTTCTCTTCTCCATATACTCTAGACAAAATGGGGTTGTGGAAAGAAAGAATAGATCTTTGTAGGAAATGGCAAGAATAATCTTAATTGAAAGTAATATTTCTTCTCGTTTTTGGGTTGACGCTGTTTCTACAGCTTGCTATATCATTAACAGAGTATTTTTAAGATCTATTCTAGAGAAAACTCCTTATGAATTGTTCAAAGGGAAAAAGTCAAATGTTTCTTATTTTCATGTGTTTGGTTGTAAGTGTTTTGTTTTGAAAAATGCAAATGATCGAACTGGTAAGTTTGGAGAAAAGTCAAATGAAGCAATTTTCCTTAGCTACTCTATCCTAAGCAAAGCATATAGAGTCTTCAACAAAAAGACTCAATCCGTGGAAGAATCAATGAACGTTAAGTTTCAAGAATCTATACAGAATCAACTAGATCAGACTCAACTTGAAGAATCTAAACCTGCTCCAAACTTTACAAAGTCTACTACCCTTGAAGTGGTTCAGACTTCTGAAAATAAACAACAAGCAGAACCAGAAGATTCAATTGAAACAGAGGATCAACAGACTTCAAGACCAACTAGTAACTGAAAGCATAAGTCTAATCATACCAAGGAACTCATCATTGGCAACATTGATGAAGGAATTCGTATCAAATCCAAAAGGCGAGAAGAGCCTAGTGCTTTGGCACTTGTTTCTAAAATTGAACCCAAAAGTATAGAAGATGCCTTGGCTAATGAAAGCTGGATTGAAGTTATGCAAGAAGAGTTTAGATTGTTCAGCATCAATGATGTTTAGGAGCTAATTACTAAACCTAAAGGTAAGTTTATTATTGGAACTAAATGGATTTTCAGGAACAAGGTGGATGAAAAAGGAAAAGTGGTCAGGAACAAAGCAAGACTTGTGGCTAAAGGATATATGCAAGAAGAATGGATAGATTATGATGAGACCTATGCACCAGTAGTGAGGTTAGAAGCAATTAGATTATTACTTGCTTTTGCTTACTATAAAAATTTAAGGTTATTCCATATGGATGTAAAAAGTGCATTCCTAAATGGATTTATCTAAGAAGAAGTCTATGTGGATCAATCACTTGGATTTGAAGATCCAAGAGAGCCAAACTCAGTCTTTAGATTGAAAAAGGCCCTGTATGGATTGAAGCAAGCATCTTGAGCCTGGTATGAAAGGTTAAGTAATTTTTTTAACTCTAAATGGTTTTGTTAAAGAAAAGGTAGATACTACTTTATTCATTAAAAGAGAAGGTAAAGATTTTCTACTTGTTCAAATTTATGTTGATGATATTATTTTCGGATCACCTAATGAAAATTTATACAAAAAGTTTTCTAAGTCTATGTAGGATGAATTCGAGATAAGCATGATGAGTGAATTAACCTTCTTTCTCAGATTACAAGTCAAACAATTGAAGACAAGAATTTTTATTCATCAAGAAAAATATGCAAAAGATCTCATCAAGAAATTTGGATTAGAAAATTGCAAAAAGACTGAGATACCAATGTCAAGTTCTTCGAAGTTGGATAAAGATGAAGGAGGAAAGAAAGTTGACCAAAAGCTCTATAGGAGTATTATTGGTTCACTTCTTTATCTTACTACATCTAGACCTGACATTTTGTTTAGTATTTGTATTTGTGTTAGATTTCAATCAAATCCCAAAGAATCTCATCTAAGGGTTGCAAAATGCATTATCAAATATGTTGCGACTACTCCAAAGCTAGGTCTGTGGTATCCAAAAGAAGGAGACTTTACTCTCCTTGGATATTCATATGCAGATTTAGCAGGTTGTAAAGTTGATAGAAAGAGTATTTCTAGCACTTATCAATTGCTGAGCAACAAGCTAGTGTCTTGGTTCTCAAGAAAGCAAAGCACAGTAGCTCTTTCAATGGTTGAAGCAGAGTATGTGGCTCTTGGAAGTTGTTCTCAAATCTTGTGGATAAGGCAACAGCTAAGAGACTTTGGAATTGAAGAATCGTGCACTGAAATCAGATGTGACAACACCAACGCTATCAATCTTACAAAGAATCCAATTCTTTATTTAAAAGCAAATTATATAGAAATTCGACATTACTTCATTAGAGATCATGTTAAAAATGGAGAAGTTATGATTCAGTTCATTGACTCGAAGAATCAGTTGGTAGACATATTTACAAAGCCACTGGAGAAAAGTTTATTTGAGTCTATCCGCACCCGACTAAACATAATATCTTCTATCGAGTAAAGTCTGAAGATGGTCAGACTCAGAGCGTCCAAATGATACGACTGTAAGTTAATTCTTTTTCATTGCGAGTAATTTAATTTTAGGAAGATATCTTGAAAAAGGTATGTTTTCAAATCGCTACTTATTTATCTTATTTTTAGAAATGGTCTTTTTCGAGTTTTGAATTTATGGCAATTTTTCTTTTTCAAAAATGGCAATTTACCATTTTCAAAAAGGTAGTTTTTATTTTTCCTTTGTGAAGATTGAAATACCCCGGTTCATTTGCTTTATATACTGTTAATTTTCTTCTTCTCCGTTTTAACTCACAAACCCTAGAATACAGAACTTCACTTTCTCACACTTTTTCTCTAGTTTAATCCAAAAAGTTTTCACCTTTTTACACGATTGAGTTCAAGAAATCCCCCAAAGGAAGTGACAATATCTTCTCAAAGAAAGTCTTCTAGAATCACCGAGTAGGGGACCATAGCATATGCGTGAGGGTCCTATGCACTTTGATCTAACCGAGGAAGAAGACTCTCCTCAGTAGTAGCAACGTCAACAACAATATTCTCAACTGAGCCACTCTTCTCATAGGACTCATGATCCTCCATAGCAACAACCAGAAGAAGAAATTTTGGAGAACGTGGAACCTGTAAGAATGCTGAAACCCAAATTTCTTTTCAAACTCTACTCCAAGTTAAAAGAGGGAGGAACGGTGATGACTTTCATTGATGAGTTCTTGAGCGAGAGAGGGTATAGGAACGAGACTCATTTTTTGAGAACAATGGAGAGTATGGGCATTGAGCCTGTAGGGACAGGAGCAAGGGCCTTTGCCAACTTTCCAAGCGATCCATGATTTGGTACTTTTAATCAGCTTGAAGGGAAAGATGACGATGAAAGGATGTTCACGAATTTTCAGCCTAGGATGGGAGTCGCTGCAAATATTCGTGGTGAGAGGATGGATTTATTTCATTCTAAAGACCACAAGAGGACTTATTCAAAACTGCTGAAGTGAGGGGTTATGAACCCTAGAAGTGTGGACTTTGATTTTCTTGATTCGTTGAAAGTAAAACTGAGGGAGAAATTTGCATTCCTTCAACTCGAACGTTTTTGCTCTAAGACAATTGTCGACTACCAAGAACTTATGGCTTGCTTCTATTCAAATCTATATTTTCTAGATGCGAATAGATTTTCCTTTACTATTAGGGACAAAGAATTTGTGGTCGATGTAGACACATTGGCTGATGTGATTGGGGTGGAAAGAGGGCGTTTCCAACCAATCAGTGTGTTTGTTGCTCATGCTACTTTGGAACTTGTTTGGGACAGATTTGCTGAGGACAAGATTTCTTACTCTAAAATGACTGCCTCAAATATCTTGCTTCACAAGATCATGATCAACTGCATCAGACCGAAATCAAAGTCAAAGACTGATGTCTCTCATTTGGAATCGAAGTTGATGTATGCTATCAACATTGGCTTCAAGTTCTCTCTGCCTCACACCATCCTCATGCATATGTATTAGACAGTGGTGAAGGACAAGGGGCAACTTCCTTACGTTGCTCTTGTCACTCGACTTTTCAGACATTTTAATATTTAGCCTCTTGCTATCCTGTGTATTCGAACAATTGCTCCAATGATAATTGGACTGAAAATGGTCTCAAAGATGCATCTGAAGGAGTTGAACGAGGTTTTGGAGAGCATTAAAGAGAAGTCCCCTATCAAAGCACGGCAAGACTTTGCAGTAGGAAAAAGAAAAGGCAAGGAGTCTATAAGTGAACATATCAAGAAGCGAAGAGCCCTCATCTTGCAGGATGAAGAGGATGAGGATGACATCATTCTATCCGCCTTTGCCTTAAGGAATTTACAAAGTTATGTCAGCTTTAAAGAGCCAAAGGAACAAGAGCACATAGAAAGAGAAGAAACAGAGCAAAGAGGAAGAGAAGAGAGGAGACCAGAGGAAGAGGAAGGAAGAACAGAGAAAGAAGAGAGAGGGAGAGAACAAGAAGAAGAAGAGGGTCAAGATGACTCGGTTGAGCCAACACTTGCTGTATCCTTGACAGAAGACTCGGAGAAGTCAAGGAGTGGAACTGTAGGAGGAGGAAAAACTAAACATCACTCAGGAGCTGAAGAAGAATTCTTTTCTCCACCCAAAGACACAGAAACAGGGGAGCTACTGACAAAAGAGGTATTTCTTCACATGTCTTTACTAGTGATGTTAGTCAATCTCTAGCAGATTTAGAGGATGTCTATGCCTCTCAACATCCAGAAGCAGATCTTGAGGCATGCTCTCCAAGTACTGGTGATCGAACAACGGATGTTCCCTCACATCTTAAGACTCATGGAATTGACTCGGCTAGACCTAGCGCTACTTCAAAACCAACAGTGGACTTTCAAAGGCTGCTGGATATCCTTTTGGATTTAAAGGGTTAGCAATATGCTTTTGAGTTTGAGATAAAGAATATGATGACAATTCTAAAGACAACTTCGAACTCTCTACAACAGCAACTACAGGCCCTGAAGCTTCAAGTGGAAGACAATGTCAAGGGTGAGGATATTAGACAGCTGAAAGAGTTTCTGAAGAAGTTGGAGGACACTGTCAAGTCCATGGGGGAATTCCAGCTTGTTCGAATCCCCAAGCAGCCATGATTTCTCTTACCCCACTCTTTCTTTACAATTCTCCACTTTTTGCTGATGTCAAAAAGGGGGAGAATTTTGTGCAGATTTGACCTGACTTATCTTTTGAGCACAACATTTTTTTTTGCTTGGTTTGATTTTGGTTTGACTTTGGTTTAAATGACTTTTTGTTTGGCTTGTTTGGAGGCAAAAGAACGCTTCAAGTGCCTTAACTTTGCCTGACACTTAAGTGCCATAACTTACGAAAGGTACACTTAAGTGCTAAAATCGGAGTAAAATGGATCACTTGAGTGCCAATCCGGCCAAAATCCGGCCAAAATGCTAACGTGCCAATTTTCCGACGAATTTTCCGAAATGCGAGTGCGAAACAAATAATGGCGTCGTTTTAATGCCGATGTGGCCAAAAATTTAATAAAAAATTAATTTAAAACTAAATTTATTTAAATATTTATAAAATATTAAATTTTTTTAAATATTTATAAAATTTCAAAAAACTAAAAATATTAAAAAATTTAAAAAATTTAAGAAATTTAAAAATTTAAAAAATTTTTATAAAAATTTATAAAATTCTATAAAAATTTATAAAATTCTATAAAAATTGATAAATATTTAAAAAATTAAAAATAAATTAAAAATAAATTAAAATTAAAAAAATAAAAAAAATTCAAAAAATTTTAGAAAATTTTAAAAAATTTAAAAATTTTAAAAAATTTAAAAATTTTAGAAAATTAATTAATTTTAATTTAAAAATAAATTTATTTAAAAATTTTAAAAATTAAAAACATTTGCAAAATTAAAAAGTTACAAAATAATAATTTAAAAAAAAAAAGAAAAGGGTGCCGGTTGAGGGCTGAAATTTTTTGTACATTTTTTAAATTTTTGTAAATTTCGTAAGTTTTTAAAATTTTTTGTAACTTTCTAAAATTGTTTGTAAATTTTTTGAATTTTTTGTAAATTTTTTTGGATTTTTTGTAAATTTTTGGATTTTTTTGTAAATTTTAAAATTTTATGTAAATTTTGTAAATTTTATGTAAATTTTGTAAATTTTTTTATAAATTTTGTAAATTTTTAAAATTTTAAAATTTTTAATTATTTTTTTAAATTTTTAAATTTTTCTAAATTTTTTTAAATTTTATTGAAATTTTGTAAATTTTTTGTAATTTTTTGTAATTTTTTTGTAACTTTCTAAATTTTTTAAATTTTTTAGTAATTTTTAATTTTTTTGTAAATTTGTAAATTTTTGTAATTTTGTAATTCTTTTTTTTAATGTTTAAAGTTTCTAAATTTTTTAAAAATGTTTTAAATAAATTTATTTTAAATTTAATTTAAATAATTTTTATATTATTATAAAATTCAAATGATGTCAAAACGACGTCGTTTTGGCCGAATTCAAGCTGACTCAACTCTCCCATGAGACACATCAGTGAGAAATATTAATATTTTAATGCCACGTATGATTTCCAGCCAATTTCGCCAGAGATGGCACTTAGGTGTCCCACTTTTCTTAAAATGTGGCACTTAAGTTTACCTTTAAAGTTATGGCACTTAAGTGTCCCTTTGGCCAAAGTTATGGCACTCCATGGGTCCGCACGTCCTTGTTTGGACTTTGGTATTTTTGGACTTTAGACTCTTGACTGCTATTTAACCTTTAATCCTTTTGATGTCTGCAGCAACTAATTTTGTGATACTGATTGTGGCTGGATAGTTAATCTATGGTTGCAAAATCGATACTGTCCAGGTTCTAATCAAATTATTTTTATGAGACATCATGTATTGCTTAAGTGTTGTTTTGTAGGTCAAAAGTTTTCAAGTCCGCAGGAAAGTTTTGTCACCATCAAAAATGGGGAGATTGTTGGAGAAAACTCATTTACTGTTTTAGAGTTGACAAAAGATTTCCAAAAGTTTAGTCTGAAGACTTCCAGACTCAAGTGGTATAGTCTGAAGAACTCTAGATTCTACTGTCAAAGTCTGAAGATCGGCAGACTTAAGTTTCAAAGTCTGCCCTCAGTGATAGTTTCCAAATCGAAGAATGAAGACCTATCAAGATGCCAGACTATCTTCAAGGATTTGATTAGCATGGTTTTGGAAGACCTTATGGCTGGATATAACATCTAATCATTTGGATATTCTTATTGGAATTTTACTCTAATACGAAGATCTTTTTGAAAGGCAAGCAAACTTGGAAGGTTCTACTTATGTAAACCAAGATCTTGATTGTATGGGAGAACATGATTGATGGGCTTTCATCACAAATCCTTCAACAACTCGAGATTATCTTAATTAATTCTGTCCAACGAGTATATTAGAAGAATTCCTTTGGAAAGTGCAAACGATTGTGAAGGCATGAAGGAATATTTAAGGATGACTCTCTAGTTGTTCGAGTGTGTGTGTGAAAGATGAATTTCAAAGTCTAAATCTCCATAGTTCCTTGTTCTTTCATTCGTTGAGCTAAAAAGATTGTACACAAAAGAGAGAAACATATAGTGAGACTTTGTGAGAGATCAATAGATACTCTTCACTGAGAAAGTCGAGATCACGAGCTGTAAAATCTCTTTTGATTCATAGTGGATTCCAGCCAGTGGGCTGTTGGCGCAGGAGAGTGGACGTAGGCTTGATTTAAGCCGAACCACTATAAACCTTGTGTTCCAATTCTCTCTCCTTAACTTCTTAGTTTTATTCATTGCATTATATAATTGTTTAAAGCTATTTACATTTCTTGTTAATCACTTTCAAAGGCAATGTATTATTTCTAAGTCTTGCGAGAAAATTTTATTTACACATATTCACTCTCCCTCTAGGTGTTGCACTAGCCCTTTACAATTGGTATCTGAGCTTGAGTGCTCATTTTATTGAAGTGTTTTTACTTCTGAGCTAAAGATCTATGGCTAGTATTTTAGCTCCAGGTTTAGTTGAAGACCAAAGCAACAACAGACCTCCTTACTTTGATGGAAATGAATACAGTGTGTGGAAAAACAAGATGAAGGCATTCCTGAGATCAAAAGATCCCCTGGAATGGGATGTGGTAGAAAAATGGGTTATTCCCAAAACTACATCAGTCTAAGAAAGAGGAAAAAAAATTGCAAATGCTGGCGAAATGGCACAAGAAGAAATAACCAACAGACAAGCTCTTGATGCTAAAGCCATTTATTCCTTATATTGCACTTTATCTCCTACTAAGTATAATAGAATTTCATTTTGTGAAACAACAAAAGAAGTTTGGGATAGATTGCACGTTACCTATAAGGGAACTGATCAAGTTAAAGAAACAAAAATCAATATCTTACTCGGACAGTATGAAGCCTTCAAGATGAAGCCAGGAGAATCCATCAATGACATGTTTAGTCGCTTCGCAGAGATTGCAAATGGTCTAGCATATCAATGATAGCTAATCTCAGGATCAATGAAGGTCAATAAATTGCTGCGTGGACACTCCAAAGATTGGAATCACGCGAAGACTTCTATAAGAGAAACCCAGAGGATCATGCCTCTTTCAGTAGATGAATTACTTGGCACACTTTAATCATATGAAGTGTAACAAATCAATGAGGAAGAAGATCCTAAAGGTAAGAAGTTAATTGCTTTAAAATTTAGTGATGATTATGATGATACAGATTCAGAAGATGGCATGGACGATGAAGAGCTAGCACTTATGATAAGAAGGTTTAGGAAGCTAAACAGGAAGGGAAGAAGATTCAACTGGAAGAAACAAGACACTAAAAAATTTCAGAACAAATCAACTGAGGATGATGAAGTCAACAAAAATGTGGTTTGCTTTGAATGCAAGAAAAAGGGACACATCAGACCCAGTTGTCCTCTTTTGAAAAGAGAGAAAGGAAGAACTGAGAAATTCAAGAAAGCTCTCAAAGCAGAAACATGGAGCGACACTGAATGCACGGAAAGTGATGAAGAGTATACTAACATAGGTCTAATGGCCAATTCAGACTTAGACTCAGACTCTGAGATTGATTCAAATTCAGACTCAGACAATGAAATCAAGGTTGGCGATTTAAAAATTCCTATTAAGGTTTCGAAGTACATAGATGAACTTTGTCTTAGTCTCAAAACCTCTCTTCAAAGGATTTCTGAGCTAAAAAAGGGAGAATTCTAAACTGAAGCAACATGAAACTATTTGGAAAGAAAAGTTTGAAAATCTAGACAAAAGTTTTATTAACTTGAAAGAAAATGCAGATTCTCTTTCGAAGGAAAATAGCTTTTTGAAAGAGGACATTTCAAATATCACAAAAAGGTTTTCAATAGAATCTGAGAAGTTGGAAAAGATTCTTTTAGTACAAAGACCATATTTTAACAAATCTGGTTTGGGTATGACGCCGGAAACCATACCTTTAATTGATTTTCCAAAAGTCAATGAAAGAATTAAACAAAGGCCTACAAAAACATTTTACAATAACCATTTTCAAAGAGTATTGTAAAACCTGTTGGCCGAAGTGCTCTCAAATGTTCAAAGTGTAACAACTCAAAACATCTCGAGAAAGAATGTCCCAAGATTTTGAGACCTGTTAAGAAGGATTGGGCAAAGACTGTGTTTAATACTAACTCTCATGGACCCAAGAAAATGTGGGTACCAAAGAAAACTTGAGTTCTTTTATAATTGCATGTCACTATCAAGAAAAAGATCAAATGTTATTTGAATAGTGGCTGCCCTAAACACATGATAGGAGATTCAAGTTGTTTTATAAAGTTTATGCAAATAAATGGTGGAAAAGTTTCATTTGGAGGAAACAACAAAGGAAGAATTGTTGGACGTGGAACTGTGAAGATTGGAAGCCTTACAATCAATAATGTTTCCTTGGTGGAAGGCTTAAACTACAATTTACTCAGCATCAGTCAACTATGTGACACTGGATTCAAAATCAATTTTCAAGAAGGCATTTGTTTGGGAATTAGTAAAGATTTTTCCCAATCTTTCACTAGATGAAGACATTGGAATATTTACCTTATGGATATAAAACAAGAAAGTTCTCAGTGTCTAATCTCTATTCAAAATGAAGAAAATTTTTGACATAGGAAGCTTGGCCATGTTAACATAAATCAAATTGCCAAAATTTTTTCGAAAAAGCTTGTTCGTGGACTCCCAAGTCTGACTTATCAAAAGCCTAACCTTGAATCCTTTTGATGTCTGCAGTAACTAATTTTGTGAGACTGATTATGGCTGGATAGTTAATCTTGTAGGATTAACATGTTTTTTGGGGTTGTAGAATTGATACTGTTCAGGTCCTAATCAAATTATTTTTATGAGATATCATGTATTGCTTAAGTGTTATTTGGCAGGTCAAAAGTTTTCAAATCTGCAGGAAAGTTTTGTCACCATAAAAAAGGAGGAGATTGTTTTGACAAAATGTTTCCAAAAGCCTAATATGAAGACTTCCAAACTTAAGTGATATAGTCTAAAGAAGTCTAGATTTTACTATCAAAGTCTGAAGATCGCCAGACTTAAGTTTCAAAGTCTGCCGTCACTAACAGTTTCTAGACCGAAGAATGAAGACCTATCCAGATGCCGGACTATCTTCAATGATTCGATTCGTATGGTTTTGGAAGACCTTATGGCTGGATATAGCATCATTTCGAAAGGCGAAGATCTTTTCAAAAGGGGAGCAAACTTGGAAGGTTATACTTATGGAAACTAAGATCTTAATTGTATGGACGAACTGGATTAATGGGCTTTCATCACAAATCATTCAACGACTCGAGATCACCTTAATTGATTTTATCCAATGGGTAGATTGGAAGAATTTCTTTGGAAAGTGTCAATGGTCGTGAAGGCATGAAGGAGTATTTAAGGATGACTCTCCAATTGTTCGAGTGTGTCTGTGAAAGAAGAATTTTAAAGTCTGAATCTCCAAATTTCCTCGTTATTTCATTCGTCGAGCTAAAAAGATTGTACACAAAAGAGAGAAACATATAGTGAGATTTTGTAAGAGATTAGTAGATACTCTTCATTGAGAAAGTCGAGATCATGAACTGTAAAATCTCTTTTGATTCATAGTGGATTCCAGCCAATGGGCTGTTAGCGCGGGAAAGTGGATGTAGGCTTGATCTAAGCCGAACCATTATAAATCTTGTGTTCCAATTCTCTCTCCTTAACTTCTTAGTTTTATTCATTGCATTATATAACTGTTTAAAGCTGTTTAAATTTCTTGTTAGGCACTTTCAAAAGGCGATATATTATTTCTAAGTCTTGCGAGAAAATTTTATTTACACGTATTCACGCCTCCTCTAGGTATTGCACTAGCCCTTTACACCTATGGCATTTTTCTCTGAATTTTCCACTCACAAGATAACTAATCTATCAGGTGAAGCCGTTAAGGAATTTAAATGCAACAAACTTGAGAATTCAACCAGAAATCGACTGCTTGACTGTGTTAATTTGCAAGGGTCAATACGGCACCGTCAAAATCAGCTAGAGATCAAAGATAGGTCGTTGCGACTGAGACATGTAATTAAAGTGTGGGTGATCCACCTAATTGCAAAATTCTCGTCGAACGATACTAAATTGATTTTTTTGTTATTTCTGTACCTTGTGCCCGTTTTTGAAACCTTGAGATTTTCATGACGACCGAGAGCCGCCTATGAGTTGAAGATGCATAATGTGGATCGAAAATAATTGAGCATGGGTCAAATGCGCTAAAAATTCTTAAAAGCTATCCGGTAGGTTAGGTCACGCTAAAATCGCGTCTAGTTGAAATTAACCGCGAAATTGAACCCGATTTCAGAAATTGAAAGCTCTATATTGTCACGATTTATTTTAGGAACATCGACTCATCCTTCAAAGAAATTTTGGCGAGCCCGGGATTTTTTCGGAAAATCAAATTCGGACGATTCGGAAATGAAAAGAAATTCGGAAGGGCCAAATTAAAGGGATTTTTAGCCTCTAAAGTGAGCTATTTAGTGAAGGGAAATTGTGGAAATTGTGTAGGCTTCCTCCTCAGCAAAATTGGTCATCAAATTGGGGAATTTAGTGAAGAAATTGAAGTCCAAATTGATGAAATTCGTAGGCTTGTGTGGGGGCTGCAACATTTGGCACTAAAATTGGTTATTCATGGGATTTTATGCAAGAAAGTATTATGGGGGACAAAGGAGATGAACATGAAGACTTGTGGGACCTTGATATGATGAATATAGATTTTTATCTTTGACTTTCTACCCCGCTCCTTCGGCTTCTCACGATGCCGGTGACCAACCCCCTTCCCTCACGGCTTTTGCCTTCTCTTTCATTTCCCTTGGAAGCTCGACTTCTCCACTCTCATTTTCGTTGCTCCACTGCACTGTCACCCCCGCACCACCAGCATTCCCTCCTGTTCTTCCTTCATGCGCTAGCTACACCCCTCCACTTCATCACCCACTGAAGTCACTCACACCAACACCTGTTCCACCATTGTCGATCCCTCCTCCACCAAGTCAAACCCCCCAGCAAATCTCAAGAAGTTGACTCCTCTGTTTTGTCCCACTCTAGCAGCAACGCTACCACCTAGGCTGCTCCTTCGCTGCCGGCTGTCCCTCACAAATTCAACCCACCTTCCACTGTCTCATGCGTTGAAGTCAGCCCACGAGCCCAGCATCACATGTTCTTAGCGTCATCGCTAGCAGCCCTACGCAGAATAAGGCCGAAGCTCAGCCTTAGCTAAGCTGTCTTGGGTCGTTTTTAGCCCGATCCAAGCTCCTTTTGGTGCCGCCGTAGGCCCAAGTTATGGCCACCATCGCACCACCGTCACCGTGAATCGGTTTTTGCGCTAAACTGGTGAGTTTATGCTCTAATCACTAATTAGTAAGCTAATTATGCTTAGAAGTGGATTAATGGGCTAATTAGTGGGTTAGTTAAGTTAATTAAGCTTAGGATGATTTAGTTAGAGTAAGTATTTAGTTAGTTAGTTAGTTAGTTCAACTAGAATAGTTAGGGGGGTTTAGTTAGGAATTAGTTAGATTATATAATTTGTCACGCCCCGATCCTCCAAGCGGCGCTCATCCCACTTGGCCGATTAAATAGCGACGTCCCAGGACGCATTGCCAACCCATTCATTTTAATATGCATATGAAAGCAGATAAATAATCTCACAGACAACAATTCAATGGGATAGAAATGTAGGGCCATAATTTTTTGAACTGAAAACACAACCACACTTATATTACATAACCAGTCATATATATACATTTCATAACATAACCAGTCATGACATATATATTACAATACAAACCATCCCATATATATACATAAGGTCTGTCAAACAGGAGGGGGGTTTCTTAACAACTACGGGTCCTCGTCCTCCTCGTCATCTCCCTCCACACTCCAACTAGAGCATATTGTTGAATACACAAGAGATCCTGGATCTTCAAGGTTGGGGTCCACTGGATCTGTCACTGAACCACCTGGAAGGTCTGCAACGCCTTTTCCAAAAGCAACCTCCACCACATATAAAGGTATCTCGAGTTTCGGTACGGGGCCTTCTCTCTGTCCATGACACTCGCAACGGTACCATGATTTGTATCGATGAGGTATCTTATGAGGTAGAGCCTCATCCACCCAAACCACAGACTTCACGAGTTCATAGACAAGACCACTAGGGTGCCCATGAATTGGAATATCGACAACCTATTCTGTGAACTTCTTTGGTTGACCAAAATGCTCAGGAGGAGCTGTCATCTATGAACCTGAAATGTTATCTCACAATGAGGTGAGACGACGTCTTAGCAAGTTCAACCCCCTAAGACCCGACTAGGAAGAAAATACGCCCTGAGGGCTGCCTGAGAACAAACATGAGTCAGAGGACTTACCTATGCCTCGATTCTTTCCTGCAACTCAGTATAATTCACAATTTCATCAAGTCATATCAACAAATCAAATCATCACATCAGGTCGAATCATCAATCAATCGACCCAGTTGGTTCCATGTCATCACAACATTTTCTAGGTCTATTCAACCAATACTATCTATAACATCCGATCAAACCATGACTGTTCACTCTAAGCTGGAGATAGATAGTATAGCTCACACAAAGCTGATAAATTATATATGGCTCACCAGAAGCTGACCACAGAGTATACTACTCACCCAAAGTTGATATATTAGAGCCCATATGATGATATAGTATATAGATAATGCTCACCGGGATCTGACAACAAGGTATACCACTCACCCAAAACTAACATATCAGAGCTCGTAGGTTGATATAGTATACCGGTATACTGCTCACCAAAAGCTAATATATTAAGCTTGTAGGCGGATATAGTATACCATCCTGACCATCTAGCATTTTTACCATTTTTATTATACTCGATAAAAATATTCGTGTGTGGGTACACGGTCGGGCTTAGCCAAAATATAATATTTTCTCACTTGAAAATCCCACTAATTTCATTGATCCTTAAACATATTTTTGTCGTTATAAACCGACGCCTAGTGATTTTCTAATTAATTATTGTAATTAATTAATTTTGAGATAAATATCCAAAAATCACAAATCACCCGCGATCAACACAAATTATCATCCAGAAAATAATCTAACTACACCATTGCAATCAGCATCAAATTTCAGTCACCAGCTATCCCTGTCTAATTTTCGAAAAATAAATAAATAAATAATTACGAAAATTAATTATTAAATATAAAAAATGCTAACTTAGGCCCGTAAAACCTAATTAAACACCGAAACAGATTGAAAAATTTCTGAGACTCGTGAAATAAATACTAGAGCCTATCTACTCACTAATTACACTAAACTAACCACCTAATATGCAATAATGATCAATTAAATTGCTAATCTAATCTAACTATCCACCTAATCCATCCTTAACTTAAATTAATCAACCCTTAAGCGTCATTAACTTACTAAGTGAGGATTAGTGAGCTAAACTCACTTGATTTGCAATCCGCTCGGATCAAAATGATGGGAACACAACAAGGGTTGAGAAACTCCAAAGCGAGCTCGCCAAACGGGGTCTGGAAAGCCTTGAAAATGGGCTTGACAGTGGATGCGATACTCGGGGCTTTGGTTTTGTGGTGGTGTTGGTCGAGGCTAGGAAAGGTGGCTCAGTTGGCTGGAAATCGGCGAAGGGAGAGGTAGACCGACTGCGGTAGCTTAGGCGGGCAACTCCGGTGGCTAGTCGCGGCTCTAGTGTCCATGACGATGATGTACGATGACTTGGCGACTTCGAACAGCCATGAGCAAGCGCGGAATGAGTGGTCAGAGGCGTGAGCAAGCGAGGCGATCGCGCGGCTTACGGTGGTAGCAACGGTAGCTGTTCAGCTCCGGTGGGTGGCTACGACGGCGAGGGGGCTTGTCTGGTTTGATCCTTTAGGTTTGCTAGGAGGGAGAGGGGGACCGGTTTGGGCTGGTGGGACCACTTTACTCTATTCAATCCAATTTGGTCCCCTTGACCGGCCTTTCATGCCCAATTGACCTCCATAGTAGAATTCCGCACCATGCTACCCTTTCTAGAAGGCTTGAGGTGGTCCACAAGTCATGGCCATGGGGGCACACGAATTTTTGAAATGTTTTCCCTTAATTGGACCTCAATTCTCCCTTGAATCTACTTAATCTAGCTTCTAAAAATTCAACCATAGAGTCCCCGATTAAATTTGGTATCTTTCCTTGCCAATATAACCCACTTGCATCCCAAATTTGCGATAAAAAAGCGGTCCTCTGATTTTTTCGGTTGAAAACGGCCCTATGTCGACTTTTTTCGCCAAAACCTTGATTTGTAGAAAAATCTTTGGAGACTGAATCGACGTTCCTAAAATGACTCATGACATGACATAATTTTCAATTTTTGAAGTCGGATTCAAATTCATAGTTAATTTCAATCTAGTACAATTTTAGCGTGACCTAGGTTACCAGGTAATTTTTAGAAATTTTTAGTGCAAATGACCCGTGGTCGATTTTCTTCGAGCCACAATGAACCTCTTTGACACATTGGCAACTCTCAGTTGTCATGAAAATCTTGAAAATTCAAATACGGGCACAAGGTACCAAAACGATAGAAAAATCAGTCTAGTGCCTACGATAAGAATTTTATAATTTAGTGGAATCTCCCACGTTTAGCCACATATCTCTATCGAACCGATCTATCTCTGATTTCTAATCGACTTATATCTGTGCCATAATGACCTCAACAGATGAGCACGGTCGAGTAGCCGATTCTTGGTCAAATCCTTATGTTTATTGCATTAAATTTCCTTAATGACTTCCCCAGATAGTCTAGTTATCTTACGAGTGATTAGCTCTAAGAATAGCACTATAGGTGCATCGATGAAAGGCTCGATTAATTTAATTGAAAGCAAAAGTAAAAATTCAAGATGTCACATAATTAGTGTAATTAGATTAAATTCGTTAGACTGGTTAGGTAAATTAGTTAGTTCGATTAATTAGCTCGGTTGGCTTAGATTGATTTAATTGAGTGTTTTAAATTAAATATTTTGCAATTTATTTATTTAATTATTTAATATTTTTCGAAAATTATACTGGGATAGACGGTGATTGGAATTTTGTGCTGATTGCAGTGGTATGCTTAGTTTATGCAATTGAATGTTAATTTATGCACAATGAGTGGCGATTGTGATTTTCAATTATTATTTCAAAATTAGGAAATTTTGGTATTTAATTAGAAAATATCAGGTGTCGAGTTTTGACATCGAAAATGTTTTAAAGTATTATATTAAATAGTGAGATTTTTAAAATGAATGATATCAATTTTTATGGTCCGATTTGACCGTGTATTCACACACGATTATTTTCACTGGTTTTTTAATATGAAAAAAAAAACAGGCCAATCACATCATTTTAATTAAGATATTTGAGTGCAATGCACGATGTCCTTAGTTAGGATTGGATGATTGTGTGTTGGTTAAGAGAATCTGTCACCCGATGTGCGTTGGGTGGGCAATGCTCCTATGTGGAAAGCCTTTGATAACGGATATCAACCGTAATAGAGGCTGGGCCGATGCTCCTATGTGGAATGTCATCTTGAGGTAAACATTGCCGTGCTCGATGGTGCGAGACAACGCCCGGTTGCGTCGGAAGATCGCTGTGTGTCGAGTAGATCGTGCTTGTGTGGGTAGTAATGAATTGGAATTCGTGATTGATTGAGATAAGTGTGCCTTATTATAGGACAAAATTGTATGGCATAGAATGAGACGTGTCATAATGATTTGGCATTATAATTGGGACCCCTGTGATTGATTGAGCTGTGTGAGACATTCTAATTGATATGTGCATTTATTATATGCATCTGTGATATAAACTATGCTAACGTGTAGGAATGAACTGAGGTAAGGTGAGTCTTCTGTGCTGTGTGGTTAGGCTACCTCTAGGCGTATTTCCTTCCTAATCGGGGTTTAGGGCGTGAATGCTAAGACATTATCTCACCCCATCATGGGCTTAATCTTTTCAGGTTTGTAGATGGAGGCACGTCACGTGCATTATGGGGTTTCGAGGGAGGTAGACTATCAGTGCTCATATTTCCCAATTTCCAAGACTAGCTTGACCCATGAGCTTGTGGAGTTCACCGTTTGGGTCGATGAGGGCCTACCTCACTTGGTACCTCATCGCTTCAAGGTGTGGTACCTTCACAAGCCCGATGGGAGTCAGGAGGGTCCCTTGGGTGGTTTTGATGGGCCTCCCGGTGGGACCGGGAAATGGGAGATGGGGCACCCTTTAAACATCGACACTTCGGATGGTGCCGTGGAAGACCCTGAGCTGGGGATTGGAGAGCCTTGGGTTTAGGTTGCTTCGTAGCCCTTTTTGACCTTGGCCTATGTACATAAACCTTAGTGTTGGCCTCTGTATATAAACTCGTTGTGTTTATAAAGTGTGGCTTTTGTGAATTGGTTGTCCTGCTTTTCTATTCCATGATGAGTGTTGTCTAGGGATTGATTTTATTACGCTTCCGCATGTGCAATAAAATGAATGGGTCGGTGACGCGTCCTAGGAGGTCGCATATTTTATTGACTACCGAGGGATGTGCGCACGCTCGAGGTTCGGGGTGTGACACGGGCTCCTTGTAGAATTTAGGGACTTTAACCTTGACGAAGGGCGACAGCTTATCGAACCCCAGCATTTGATAGCCTTGTAGCATGCAAAGGCATTCCTCAATCTTTGTGAGACACCTCGGACTTTCCTCATCAAAGTACAGAGTTTGGATCTCCTTAGATTGAGCCTCTAAATCAATAACCATCAGGGTTGTAGCATGAACCTCTTCAGTAGGCCCTTTTCCCATGGGTTTTGCTACCGACACTTCAAAGGGCGCGGTAGGAGGATTCATGGTAGGAGAAGCAGGAACTACAAAAGTTAAGTTCTTGACTTGGTTGGAGAGATCAGCTAACAGCGCTATCATCTGCCCCATTTGGTTATCCATGCTAACAACACGAGCACGGGTATCTTCGTTCTCCATCCTTGTTTGGTGGCGAGTACGTATGATAGACCGTTCTTCAGCCATCTTTCACAACCTTCGTAAAAGAAGATGACTCGAATTTGTACAAGTTAAAAGAAATCATTAAAATACATACCCTAGTCAATTTTATATTTTCTTGAGATGAAATAATGATAAGAAGTGTATATGATCCTAGTATCATATAACATCCTCTTATCAAAATTTCTTCAAAAGAAATTATACATTTGAAAAGGAACGACAACAAATATTTAATTAGAATGCCCATTTTTTTTCTAAAAATTACATGAAAATGTCCATGAATTTTATCCATTTCAATCGAACAATTACAAGGGAAATAGAACCTTGCTTTCCCGAAGCTTACAAAGTGGTGTGATTTTACATGTGATATGAAAATGAATACAGGGAACTTCGATAGAAAGGAGGGAAACACAAAGGAAGTCCCTTTACAAGAAAAGAATATGAGATAGAAACCTAAGGACTAGGTGGAATCGTGTGGAGATGCTTGTTATCATGGGCCAAACATTCCTCATCCATCAAGGCATCGTCTTCTTGCTCCTTAATATGAGCTCGTCGAAAACCTTGAGGTTTGGGAATATTAGGCAATTGAACCTTGAGTTCAGGTTCTACTTGACGGTATATGTAATCAATGGTAGCTTGATGAGTCCTCATCTCTCCTTCCAAGTTGGCTTCATCGACGACAACCACGTAATGTGAGGAATGGGAGTACCAAATTCCAGTAGCAGCTTGAATCACGGCCTTGATATGGTCAATTTGGTATTCCCCAATGACTTTATCGTGATAATCAATACGATATAACCCTAGCTTGAGGATTGGCGGGATTGTTGAAGCGCATGATATAGGCGAAGAACCGTTAAAGGGTAAGATGACATTAAACCCGTCAATCCCATGAGGGGGAGTGGGTCATCAACTCCACTTAAAATGCGCACCTCGGGATTCCCAAGCCACCGAACATGCCATTGAATTAAGCTAGGGTTGAGGCTTTTGAGGAAATGAAACCATGTAGAGAAAGACCATGATGGAAAGAATTCATTTCTTTGGCAAAATCTAAGAATGGGATGATGATATTTCGTGACATCGACAATCTTCATGTGAGGGGCAAATTCTTTGATATGTGAAAAGAGCCAAATTTGGAGAAGTCCTAATGGAGCTCTAAGAGTTCCTCAGCCATTTGCTTTGAAATGATTAAGAGACACAAAAGTTTCGGCAAGGATCATGTGTGTAAAACAATTAAATGCGCGCGCTTGATTGACAATGTGAGTGACTAAAGGATCCATTGTTTTTTTAGTATGTGGGAATACCACAAAGCCAAAGAACACGAGTAGGAAGACACGAGGAATTTGATTCCCAGATTTAGGTTTAAGGCTAAGGAAATGTTGTTAAAGGAAATTATAAGGCATGGAATGATAATTTCCTTTAAGAATAGCCTCAATTTTGTCGGTAGGGATATTGAGGAATTGACTTAGAAGAGATATTGGATCTTGACCAATAGGAGGAGTGACATAACCTAAAGAAGCTTTACCTAACCCGATGGCTTTCCAGAACTCCTCAATTGTAGGGGTCAATTCATATCGATTAAACACGAAAGTGGAAGTCATAGGATTCCAAAAATGAGCCATTGCTATTACCATCGCAATACGTGGTTCGACTTTTAATAAAGTCAGGGAGAAAGCCTACACGTTTTTCCACGTAGTCTTGATTTCTTGGGTCGAAATTCTCCCATAGAGTCTTGAGATTCCCAGGCACGGGGACCACATCCACTTCGGGTTTACCCATCTGAGTGACATCCTGATTTTCAACCATGCTTTCGACTAAATGAAATGTGCTTTTCATCGACGCGCCTATGGCCTTTTTTTCTCTGAGTTGGCCACTCACAACATAACTAATCTATCAGATGAAGCCGTTAAGGAATATAAACACGACTGACTTGAGAATTTGACCAGAAATCGACTGCTTGACCCTACTAATCTGCAAGGGTCAATACAGCACCATTAAAATCGATTAGAAATCGGAAATAGGTCGATTCAACTGAGGCATGTAATTAAGTGTGGGTGATTCCACTTAATTGCAAAATTCATGTCAAATGGTACTAAACCAATTTTCTATAAATTTGTACTATACCTATATTTAAGATCTTGAGATTTTTACGACAACCGAGAGTCGCCTACAAGTTATGAATTGAAAATAATCGGCCACAAGTTAAATACACTAAAATTCCTAAAAGTTACCCAGTAGGTTAGGTCACGCTAAAATCACGTCTAAATAAAATTAACTACGAACTCGGTTTCAGAAATCGAAAGTTGTGGCTTGTCACAATTTATTTTAGGAACGTCGACTCATCATTCGAAGCTTTTTTCGGCAAGTTCAAATTTTCGGCAAAAATCAAGAATTGGCAAAATCGGACCAGGAAATTCGAATAGGCCAAATTGGGTGCGTTTTTGGCCGTCAAGTTGGATTATTTGATGAGGAAAGTTATTGATTTGAGTGTGGACTTCCTCCTTGGCATTTGGCCATTTAATTTGAGGCCAATTGAAAAGGGATTGAATGGAATTAAATGGGGACTTGCACAAAATTCGCATGCCTTGTGGGGTGCGACATTTCAACCACCTTAGGAAGCTTGTTGGGGAAGATAGGAGGGTTAGGGGCAGCTGTGGATAAGGCTGAAGTGGTGGGGGCAGCCACTTAAGTGTTTGAAGACCTTTGGAGAGCTTTAAAGGCGCTTGTCCCCTTGACCAACTGCCCTTCCTTCTTCTTCTTCCTCTCTACTCTCCTTTCTCCATTCTTGCTGTGTTTGAGAGCTCAAGAAACCATAGAAACCAGCTAGCCAAGCCTCCAAGCTGTCCGAGCAAATCGCATGCCCGCCCGAGCCCGCTCGTCCGCTAGCCATTGCTGTCGCACGTCCCCGCTGTCTTGCATCTGCTCGCTAATCGTTTGTCGAAGCCTGGTTGCCGTCCTGAGTCATCAAGCTCCCTCCGATCGCCTAGAAGCCGCTTGTTGCCGTCTCCGAGCAGCCAGTTGCCTCTGCCTGCCCGCTTGGTTCCGCCTTGGCCGTTCCAACCAACCGAGCCGCTCGATCTTTATGGCCCATTTTCGGCCCTTTCCCGGCCTCCCTTGGCGTCGCTCTAGGCTCGAGTCTCACTCGCCTCCGCATCATCATCACCGTGAACTCATCGGCTCGCAAATTCGGTGAGCTTACTTGCTAAACCTTGTTAGGGGGTTAATTATACTTAGTGGAGGATTGGTTTAGCCTAAGATTGATTTAAGTGGTTAGATTAATGTAATTAGTCATTTAGTAAGTTAATTAAGCTAATTAGGTTGTTAGATTAGTTTAGTTAGAGGCTAATTAGATTAGGTGATTCATTTAGCTTAGTAGGTTATTTAATTAGCCTAATTAGGAGGTGAGAGTAGTGTATATAGCTTAATTAGTAATTTATTTAATTATTTTTCATTTATTTAATTATTTAATATTTTCTGAAAATTATACTTGGGATAGCCGCTCGTTAGAATTTCGTGTTGATTGCCGTGGTGTGGTTTTGTTGGATTGTGCAATTAAGTGATGATTATGAATTTTCGAGTTATTATTTAAAAATTCTGGATTTTTGGTATTTAAGCAGAAAATACGGGGTGTCAAGATTTGATACCAAAATATTTTTAGATACCATATCAAGTAGTGAGATTTTAAAAGGAATGATATCACTTTTTATGACTCGATCTAACCGTGTACCCACACACAACTATTTTATCGAACATTTTTAATACGAAGAAAATAGGCCAAGTACGTTATCTTAATTGAGGCATTTGAGTGGAAAGCACAATGTTCTTGGCCAGGATTGAATGGTCGTGCGATGGTTATGTGAACCTATCGCAAGCATTTACGCCATATGGGATGCCCCTTACAATGGATGCCTGATTGCGGTTGAGTCTAGACTGAAGCTCCTTTAGGAATGTCGTCTCAAAGTAGATGTTGCCGTACTCAATGGGGTGAGACGATGCCTAGTTACGCAAGTAGACCGCTGAACATGGAGTAAGCTGTGCCAATTGAGCCATGATTAAAATTGGAGCGCGTGTTTGATTGAGATAAATGCGCCTGATTATTGGACGAAATTGTGTGACACGGAATGGAACGTGTCATAATGACCCCTGCAATTGATTGAGATATGAAGTGATGCGTTCCAATAGTTGAGTGATATTATTTCATATATCTGTTATATGAATTGTATTGACGTGCAGGAAGGAACTGAGGCGAGGTGAGTCTTTTTGGTTGTGTGGTTAGGCCGCTTCTAGGTGTATTTCCTTCCTAATTAGGATTCAGTGGGTGAACTTTCTAAGACATTGTCTCACCCTGTCGTGAGTTTCAACCTTTCAAGTCCTTAGATGGAGGAGCGTCATGTGCGGTATGGGGTTCCGCAAACAATGGATTTTGAGTATACCTCCTTCCCTATTCCCGGTACCACCTTGATCCGAAGTCTCATTGAGTCCATGGTATGGGTCAATGAGGGCCTACCACAGTTGGTACCTCATTGATACATAGCATGATGCATTGACTTTCCTCATGGGGGTTAGGAGGGTCCCCTTTTGGGTTTTGACAGGTCAATCGTTAGGACGGGGCAGTGGGAGGTAGCGCATCCTATGGATCTCGACACTCTTAATGTTGTTGTGGTGGACCCGGAGCCCCCGGAGCCTATGGATGAGGAGTCTAGTGCCTAGATGGTTTGATGGCACTTCTTTTTTAGTTAAACCCTTGTTGATAGACTTGCTTTGTATTTAAACCTAGTGTGTTTATAAAAGTGTGCTTGTTTGAAATTGTTATCCTGCTTTTTCTATCTTATGTTGATTGTTGTTAGGAGATTGTTTTATTTTGCTTCCGTATGTGCCTTAAAACAAATGGGTTAGCGACGCATTCTGGGATGTCACAAATTTTATCGACCACTGAGGGATGTGCACGCGCTCGAGGATCGGGGCGTGACAATCTAAACCTAAACCTAAAGGGACATCCATCATTAAAACATATCATCATTGAAATATAAAATGCATAATTGAAATATGGAGAGTAAGAAGATAAGAACGATAAAAAAGGAACGATATCTTACCCACCAAACACAAGGCAAGCACAAATCACATGTCGCATGAAATTGTGAGGTTTCGACACCTAAGGTGAGGGTGCTAAAGGCTTAAGGTCCTTGTGACATCCCTGATTTCCAATCATGTTTTCTATTGAATAAATTGGGGATTTCATTGACGCGTCTATGGTGCTATTTTTAGAGCCGATCACTCGTGAGATAACTAGACTATCCGTGGAAGTAATTAAGAGATTTTAATACAATGGACTTGAGAATTTGACCAGAAGTCGACTACTCGACCATGTTAATCTACAAGGGTCATTACAGTATTGTCAAAATCGATCAGAGATCAACGATAAGTTGATTCGACTAAGATGTGTGATCAAAGTGTGGGTGATTTCACCTAATTGCAAAATTCTCGTCGATCGATACTAGACCGATTTTCTGTTGTTTTGGGCACCATGTGCCCGTAATTGAAATCCTGAGATTTTCACGACCACCGAAAGTTGCCAATGTGTTGAGTGGATTCATTGTAGCTCGAAGAAAATCGACCGTGGGTCATTTGCATTAAAAATCTCTGAAAACTATCTAGTAGTTTAGGTCACGCTAAAAAAACATCGAATGGAATTTAACCGCAAATTCGAGTCTGATTTCAGAAATTAAAGGTTCTATCATCTCACAATAAATTCTAGGAACGTCGACCCAGTCTCGAAAGATTTTTCTGCGACTTGAGACTTTTTGGGAAAAAGTCGGGATATGACCGTTTTCGTTTAGAAAAAACCGAAGATAATTTTTAATCGTGAAATTTGGGACACAAGATGGGTCATTGATGAGGAAAAATATCGATTTGATCGATGGAAGGTTAATTGAATTTAATGAGGCCAAATGAGATTGAATTGAGCAAGGATCGGTGTCCAATTGAGAGGAAATGCTTCCAAATTCGTGTGCCCCCACCAACCCACAACCTTTGGACCATTTTGGCTTTCTAGAAGAGTGCATGGGTGTCTCATTGTGAGCCAAGGAAGGATATTTGGCCAAGGAGGAGACTTGGAGAGCAAGTGTGGAAAATCAAGACCATGGTGGCCCCCTCCAACCTCATCTCTATCCTCTCTCTCTCCCTCTCTCAACCAGCCAAAACCCTCTCCATCTCCCTCCTCTCACCTTGTTTGAACCCCACCAGCATCCAAGGAAGTCGCCAGAGTAGCCACACCACCGCCGGACCATTTTCCTTCTCTGTTTTCACTTTTGCCGATTTCTGCTCCAGCTGACCTTTCGCCAAAGATTTAAGTAAAAAATCGACTTCCCGGATGAATCAGCGAACAAGCCACCCATCTCCTTGAAGAGGAAATCTAGATCGTTCCATCAAGTCTAACCTCGCCCCGAACGGAGCTGCCAGCCGTCCTGTACGGCTGTCGCAAGCCGCCGGTCGCTAGTCCGTCGATCCGCCTAGTAATCTGCATGGTTTCACCTATTTCGCATTTTCTTCGTGTTTTCTCTCATTTCGACCCTTCCTCCACCCATACCAACCACCAGCAGGTCCCCCTCGACCCCCGGGTGCCACTGATTGCCGGCCAATCCCTCGCCGGAGTTCTAGCCAAGCCCGTTCAGCTCTATTTCTCCTTCGGTAACTAGTTTTTCCAAGTTGCAGAGGAAGTCCGAATTTGTGGCTGTTGTTTCAGCCTTAGGATTGCCTTGGATTGCTGTGGTTGAGGTTCTCGAGGCTCCTTGCCACCGTCCATCAGCCGTACGCCACCCCCAAGCCGTCAGACCTTCACTGCTCTCTGTTTCCGTGCCAAACCGCCGCCAGTTCCAGCTGCTTAGCTCAAGAACAGAATCCGAGGACAACAAGGGTTTTTGGTCTTTGAGGCTAGTTTTAGGTGTCTTCTCGACTTCGCTTGGTGTCACCGCTTCAAGGTTTATTGACCATGTTGGTGTCGCCTTCGCCGTGAATTCACAAGAAGGCTAAATTGGTGAGTTTTACTCACTAAACCCCGCTTAGTAGACTAATGATGCTTAGTTGGTTGATTAGATTTAATTAAGTGCAATTAGGTGGTTAGATTAGATTGGATTAGTGAATATTAGTTAATTTCAATGCATGTTAGTCAAGTGGTTAGTGTAATTAGTATGGACATAGGCTCTGGTATTTATTGAACTAGTCTCGGTAATTTTTCGAGCTCGTCTCAGCTTCCAATTAGGCATTACAGGCCTAAGTTGGATTTATTGGTATTTATTTAATAATTTCCATAATTATTTATTTATTTATTTTTCGAAAATTAGGCTTTGGGATAGCCAACGACCGAAATTTTATGCTAATTATTGTGGTGTAGTCCATTTATTTATTTGAGCGTTGATTTGTGTTGAATTGAATTAATTATAATTTTAGGATTTTATTCATAAATTAATTTTGGTAATTAATGGGAAAATTACGAGCGTCGGTTTACAAAGCCAAAAATATGTAATGGGCTGTTGAAACTGGTGGGATATTCAAAAAGTGAAATTAGGATATTTTGGCTAAGGCCAATCATGTCCCCACACATGGCTATTGTATCGAGAATGATAAAAGATGGAATTGATTGAATGGTCGGGATGGTATACTATATCAACCTACAGGCGATATGTCATCGTAGCAGAGAGCAGTATACTAGTATATTATATCAGCTTACGAGCGATATGTCAGCTTAGTAGAGAGCAGTATACCTTATTAGTTTTAATGGAATATGTCGATATACTATATCAACCTACAAGCTCTGATATGGCAGCTTAGCAGAGAGTAGTATACCTTGTCAGTTTAGCAGAGAGTAATGTCGATGTACTATATCAGCATACGAGCGATATGGTAGTTTAGCAAAAAGCAGTATATCTTATCAGCTTAAATTGAGCACTGTTAGTATTCTATATTAGCCTACGGACGATATGGCAGCTTAGCAGAGAGCAGTATACCCAATCATCTCAGAAGCGAGCTATACTATCTATTTATCAGCTTAGCAGTGAGCAGTCCTGATATGAACGAACTTATAGATAGTATAAGATGAGCCGACCAAGAAAGGGGTCGAGATGACATGTAATCGACTAGGTCGATTGATCAATAATTTGATCTGATGTTATGAATTGATTGAGTGATGTGATAACGTTAATTTGCAAGATGAAACTGAGGCCAAGGTAAGTCCTTTGACTGGTGTTGTGCTTAGGCTGCCTCTAGAGTGTATTAGCTTCTTAATTGGGTCTTAGGAACTTGCTGATACGTAGTCTCATCCCGGTTGTAGGACATCATTTTAGGTCCCTAGATGGCTGCTCCTGAGTTTTTGGGATGGCCTAAGAAGATCACAGAACAAACCTCTTCCTTTTCAGTTTATGGGTGCCCTAGGGGCTGGACCTATGAGTTGGTGAGGTCTATAGTTTGGGTCGATGTGAGTCTCAACCACAATGTGCCTCATCAATATAGATCGTGGTACCGCTAGGCCCAAGATGGCCAGAGAGAGGGTCCCCTACCAAAGTCTGAGAAACCTCTGTATGTTTTGGAGGCCGCCTTTGGAAAAGGCAACGCAGATCCCCCTTCGAGCTCTGTTGTAGATGCAGCAAACCTAAATTTTGAAGATCTCGAAAGTCCAGTGCAGTCTACTAAAGGCTCCAGTTGGAGTGTGGAGACTGATGATGAGGAGGACGAGGACCCATAGTTGGTGGAACCCCCACCCTTGCTTGTAGAGCCTATTTCTAAACTTATATAAGTTGAATCTGTCTTAATAGTCCACCTTATATGTATGTGCACCGGTTGCAATGTATATAAGTGTGGTTGTTTCTGAAATTTCGGAATTTAGTCATACTTTCCTATCCCATTGTTTTATTGTCTAAGGATTGTTTATATGCTTCCGCATGTGTATTAAAAAGAAAAGGTTAGCGATGCATCCTAGGATGTCGCTATTAATCGACCAAGGTGAGGGATGGGTGCGTGCCCGAGGATTGGGGCATGACATCCCCGTTTAAGTGGTATCAGAGCAATGGTTAGGGATTGGAGTGATAAGGTGCAATGGACCATGGGATAGTGGTAGGAAAGACATTTAAATTCATATCTAGTGCATGTCAATGCTAGCTGATTGGTAGCTTGTTTGTGTGGGTCACTCAAATTCTAATATGGTATTAGAATTAGAAAACAGGTTTCTTTAAAGATCCTATAGCATGAGTGATCAGGAGCTGAGAATTCCTAGTAAGAGGGTTGTAACCTCTGTGACTCGGGGTGGAACTCTAACAAGGATCGGTGCCCGAGGCAGTTGTGGCAGAGCAACGCGAGTGTAAGAGTACCGCTATAGGTCGGTACTAGTGTAGTAGCATCGAGTGATCCTAGGTTTGATAGGATCGTTCAGGCGCTATTGTCCTTGGAATTGGTTGAGCCAGCAAGCTCAGGACCAAGCCGCCACTATTGCCACTGTCACAATCACCGTTAGTGCCGCAACCGCCGTTGTTGCCACACCTGCTGAGGTTCAACATGGAGATGCGATTTGGGAGCGAACCGTTACGTTTGAGTCAAGATTCAGTTCGGACAAAAATGGAAATTGGTCGGGGAAAACACCAATGTTGAGAGAAAAGTATTCTATTCCGCCCAACAGGAAAGGTGGGGATAGATAAGTCAGTATTGAATCGGAACAGAGTATGTCATGCCTGTAGGAGACGACATGGTTACGCCCCATGCCATTTTAGGACGGGTGCTTATTTTAAGCGTGGCCAATAGGGTCACTTAGTTTGGTAACGATTATGTTCCTAGGAACATATTCTCACCAGAAACGATTATTTTTTATTCTGTTCTCAGGAACTGATTCTGAGTAAAAGAATGGGTTTGGTAACTGTCTAAAATTTCTGATTCTATAATAGAATTGCATTTGGTATCATACTTATTGATTCTGTTCCAAATCAATTTCTTTTAATTTTTAAATAATTTTTTTACTTTTTCATTTTTTTCTTTCATTTTTTCCTTTTTCTCCTATTATTATTCTTCTTTTTATGGCCGGTTCTTTGGATCGGCGACCGGCCATACGAGGGATGGCGACCTCACCGGCGCGTTGCGCCCTTGGTGAGACCGGCCTTCGTTGGTCGAGCCTCGCCGAACCGGGTGAGGCTCACCTAGCCTTGCCGAGGCTCGGCCTTGCCGGGCTAGGCAAGGCCAACTTGGCCACCAGGTAGGCTAGGTGTTGCGAGGCTTGCCCAGCCCGGCGGGCCTCGTTGAAGCTAGGCGAGCTGAGCCTCGCCAGTGGCTGGGCTTGCCTCCAGCGAGCTCGCCGGACCTCGCCTTGACCTAGCGAGCCTCCGACGAGCTCACCCAGACCGCGGACTGCGATCGATGGCGGTGGGCGGTGGCGACAGCGATGGGTGGGGGTGGACAGTGGTCACGAGATGGCCAAAGGGAAGAAGAAGAATAGTTGGTTTTTGATTCTCAAATTTGTTCTCGGAATAAGAATCAACTTTTTTTTTTTATTCTTGATTCCACTCCCAATCTATTCCCGGGAACAAATTTGTTCCCAGAAACAAAAATTTTACCAAACACAATTCTCGGCCTAAACTGATTATGGGAACAAAAATCAAAATTTGACCCTATTTGGATGGTTACCAAACATGGCCTTAGTCGAAACGGTACCGAAGGTCGATGGGACCATGACAGCAGTTCCCATCACCGCTGATGGGATAGACTAAATGAACGCGCCGCAGAGCGCGCATAGGGGTATTTGGGATAGATCCCGATGCTAGTAAAAGTGCATGTTGTCACCCAATTGGAGATAGCTGACTCACTAGAAGTGTGTGGAAGTTGTGGAAGGAAGCATGGATCAATCCAGTGTCCTATATAACTAGAGCATACTTTGATTGTGGCCGACGGCCATCGTGTGAAGGATGGTTAGTAAAAGTCCAAAGGAGCATAGATGCAATTACTATAGTCAGGACGCCACTAGAATGGCGAAAAGAATAGGAATGGAACCAACCTTGCACAAATCAGAGGAAGAATGTTCTTAAGGAAATCTTATTAGAGTAGCGTAGCAAAGCTTTAGACTAAGTTTGTCAAATTTCAGTTTGTTGAAATAAAGTTGAAGAAAGGAAAATCACTAGCTATAGTCATGTTCGACTAGTTGTTGAGGTGTAACTTTGACGCCACATGAATAGAAGGGGCTCATGGAGCATCTTGTGGTAATGAATGATGGTCATGGAGTAATCCAGCTTAGCCCATTAGCATGTGAAAGTGTCGAGTTTATTGGGAGTCGAAAAGAATCTTCGATTTCATTAATCTCGTCGGTTAAAGGCAACCTATTTGTTAGACGGAGATTGCCAAGATTATGTGGCGATTGTCATAGACAAGACATATTGAAGAACTGAAAATTGAGGACTTCTCAGTAGTCTAAGAATTTCTAAAAGTGTTGCCACAGGGATTGTTAGGCTTGTCGTGAATGAAAAAGGTAGAATTTGCGATTGAGTCAGCAACCGAGACAAAGTCACTCTCTAAGGCTTCTTACCAGTTGTCGCTGTCTGAGTTAAAGGAATTAATGGTACATATGTGAGAATTACTGGTTAAGGGATTTGTATACACCAGTGCATAACTTTGGGGAGCACTAGTTTCGTTGGTGAAAAAAGATGGTTCATTGTAATTATGTATTGACTATTGTTAACTCAACCAGGTGACAATCAAGAACAAGTGTACATGGCTGAAGATCAACGAATTGTTGTAACTAGTTACGAGAGTGTCGGTATTTTCAAAGATCGACTTGGGAACAAGGTATCATCAATTGAGGATCATAAAGAAGGACATATTGAATTCCGTGTTTAGTAATCAAGATGGTCTTTACAAGAGTATTGTAGGGCTGTTTGGTCTGGTGAATACTCCAGCTGCTGTCATGGATGAGTACTGAGGAATATCTAGTTTAGTCCGTGGTTGTGTCTATCAATAATATTCTGATGTATTCGATGAGTACTGAGGAGTATGAGAGTCGTCTGAGGATGATACTTTAGACCCTAAGGACTCATGGATTGGACACTAAGTTTAGCAAATGCGAGTTTTGGTTGACTCATGTTGTGTTCTTAGACCACGTGATTTCAGGCGAAGAAATCTCCGTGGATCTAACCAAGATCGAAACAGTTATCAGTGGACCAAGACCGACAACAGTGACAGAGATCAGAAGTCATTTGGATTGGACAAATTACTACAGAAGGTTCGTGAAGGATTTTTAGAAATAGTGTCGTTGTGGACTAAACTTCTAAAGAAAGAAGAGAAAATTGTGTGAATAGACAAGTGCAAGACTAATTTCCAAGAGCTTAAGGAAAAGCTGACTACCGCACCTGTGCTGACGATTCCATCTGGTCCTGGAGGGTACGAGATCTATAGTGATGCGTCGTTTAGAGGACTGGGTTGTGTGTTGATGCAACATGATAAGGTTGTTGCTTATGCCTTCCGCCAGTTGAGACCTCATGAGCTAAACTACCCGGCACATGACTTGGAATTCGTAGCGATCATTTTCACGTTGAAGATTTGAAGACATTACGTGTTGAGAAAGATTCCAGATCTTCACGAGCCATCAAAGTCTCAAGTATCTATTCTCTCATAAGGAGTTGAATATGAAACAGTGTTGTGAATTAGAAATTTTGAAGGACTAGGGTTGTGATATTTTGCATCACCCTGGGAAGACGAATTAAGTCACAGATGTGCTAAGTTAGGAGTCTTTAGTTGCACATATGCTAGTTTAAAAAAAAATGGATCTTACTTAAGGAAATTCAAGATTTGGTTTTCAAATTTGAGATAGGCTACCTTCCAAATTTTATCGCCGCTCTCAAAATTGAGCATGATGCTTAGATTAGAATCAAGGCACAGCTTTGTAAGCCGAGAGGACTCTTGTAACCTCTCGACACCCCAGAGTGGAAATGAGTGCACATCATGATGGACTTTGTGAAGGACTCACTAAGAAGTCAGAGGGGATAATGATTCTATTTGAGTAGTGGTCAATAGACTAATGAAGGTGGCTCACTTTATCGCCGTATGAAACGACCTTGATTTGAATAGGCATGCAGAAGTGTTTGTGCGACAAATAGTTCGTCTACTTGAAGTGCTAGTGATGATTATATCGGATCTAGACCCAAGGATTATTCGTTTCAGTAGAACAGTCAGATGGTTCCTTTTGAAACAAGACATGGCAGAATGTACATAACTTCAGCTGTTGAGATGAGGTTGGAGAATAAAAGATCACAGCCCAGAGTCTGTTTAACAATCAGTGATTGCAATTGCCGTGACCAAAGACAGATTCAAGACGGTTTAGAACCGCCAGAAAAGTTGTATCGTTGAGCATCAAAGACCCTTAGAATTCTAAATTGGTAATTACATCTTTTTAAAGATGTCACCAATGAAAGATACCTTGCACTTTGGCAAGGAGGGAAAAATTGAGTCCGAGGTACGTAGGTCCGTTTAAGATTCTAGAGAAAGAATCGGGATCCTAATTATCATCTTGCATTGTCACCAAGGTAGACACAAGTGCATGATGTCTTTCACATGTCGAGGTTGAGGACGTATGAACCTAACTCAACCCACGTGCTAAATCTTGAAGAATTAGACGTGGACGACAGAGTGTCATACGTGGAAGGCTTGGTTCATATTGTGGTTCAGAACAAATTTTGTGTACCAAGATGGTCCCCTTGGTCAAAGTGGTCTAACAACACCACGGGACTAAAGAAGCAACCAGAGAAAGTGAGACAAGATGAGACGACAATACCCCTATCTTTTTGTTTAAGAATTGATAAAGGTTTAAATTCCAAGAACGAAATTTTTATAAGAGAGAAAGAGTTGTGACATTCCAGATTTTCAATCTTTTTTTTCTACTGAATAAATCGGGCATTTCATTGACACGTCTATAATGCTATTCTCAAAGCCGATCATTCGTGGGATAACTAAACTATCTGGGGAAGTCATTAAGAGATTTTAATGCAATAGACTTAAGAATTCGACCAGAAGTCGACTCCTCGACCGTGTTAACCTACAAGGGTCATTACGGCATTGTCAAAATCGATTAAACATCAGGAATAGGTCAATTCGACTAAGATGTGTGACCAAAGTGTGGGCGATTCCACCTGATTGCAAAATTTTCGTTGATCGACACTAGCCTGATTTTCTGTTATTTTGGGTATCCTATATCCGTAATTGAAATCTTGAAATTTTCACGACTATTGAGAGTCACCAATGTGTCGAGTGGGTTCATTGTGGCTCGAAGGAAATCGACCACAAGTCATTTGCATTAAAAATCTCTGAAAACTACTTGGTAGCTTAGGTCACGCTAAAAACGCGCCGAATGGAAATTAACTGTGAATTCGAGTCCATTTAGAAATTGAAGGTTCTATCATGTCATAATAAATTTTAGAAACATCAACTCAGTCTTAGAAGATTTTTCTACGACCTAGACTTTTTAGGAAAAAGTTGGTATATGACCGTTTTTGTTCAAAAAAAAGCTGAGGATAATTTTTTATCGTGAAATTTGGGACGCAAGATGGGTCAATTGACAAGGAAAAATATCGATTCGATCAATGAAGGGTTAATTGAATTTATTGAGACCAAATGAGATTGAATCGAGCAAAGATCGGTGTCCAATTAAAGAAAATGCTTCCAAATTCATGTGCCCCCATCAACCCACAACCCTTGGACCATTTCGGCCTTCTAGAAGAGTGCATGGGTGTCTCATTGTGAGCCAAGGAATGATACTCTGCCAAGGAGGAGACTTAGAGAGCAAGTGTGGAAAATCAAGGCCATGGTGGCCCCCCTCCAATCTCATCTCTATTCTCTCTCTCTCTCTCTCTCTCTCTCTCCCTCTCTCAACCGGCCAAAACCCTCTCCATCTCCCTCCTCTCACCTTGTTTGAACCCCACCAGCATCCAAGGAAGTCGACGGAGTAGCCACACCACCGCCGGACCGTTTTCCTCCTCTGTTTTCATTTTTGCCGATTTCTACTCCAGCTGACCTTTCACCAAAGATCCGAGTAAAAAGTCGACTTCCCGAATGAATCGCTGAACAAGCCACCCATCTCCATGAAGAGGACATCTAGACCGTTCATCAAGCCTGACCTCGCCCCAAATAGAGCCACCGGCTGTCCTGTACAGCCGACGCAAGCCGCCGTTCACCGGTCCGTCGATTCGCCTGGCAGCTTGCACGATTTCGCTTGTTTTGCGTTTTCTTCATGTTTTCTCCCATTCCGACCCTTCCTCCACTCATACCAACCACCAACAAGTCCCCCTCAACCCCCAGGTGTCACCGGTTGCCAACCAATCCCTCGCCGGAGTTCTGACCAAGCCCGTTCAGCTCTGTTTCTCCTCTGGTGACCAATTTTCCCCGATTCTGCAGAGGAAGTCCGAATTTGTGGCTGCTATTTTAGCCTTGGGACCACCCCGGATCATTATAGTTGAGGTCCCGAGCCTCCTTGCCATCGTCCATCAGCCGTACGCCGCCCCCAAGCCGCCAAACCTTCGCCACTCGCTGTTTCCAGACCAAACCGCCGCCGATTCCAGCTGCTTGGCTCAAGAACAGAAACCGAGGACAACAAGGTATGTGCATTGGTTGCAATGGTTGCAATGTATATAAGCGTGGTTGTTTTTGAAAATTCAGAATTTAGTCCTACTTTCCTATCCTATTGTTTTATTGTCTAGGGATTATTTACATGCTTCCACATGCATATTAAAAAGAAAGGGTCAGCGATGCGTTTTGGGACGTCGCTATTAATCGACCAAGGTGAGGGATGGGTACGTGCTTGAGGATCAGGGAATGACAGTCCCCATTCCAAAGGATAAAAATAGTTTATCCACCACTACTATCGTCGATCAGTGCTATTTTTATCGGTTGGGATGAACGAGTTTATGTAAGTAATGGATTACCACTAGTATTCACTCACAGATTCCACCCATAAACTCTCCTAAGGTCCTAGATTGGGCGATCGGGATTTTAGACCGCGATTGTGTGTTCGGTGTCATGCTAAAACTTGTAAACATGCATTTAAATTTAAACATCCAGCACTTCAATATAAACCCTCATCCATTTATACATCCTTACACCACCTGCAAAACAAAGGGTTTACAAGCACGTCTCCCCTTATAACTCCCACCTACAAGACTATTTAACATGAGGTTAGCGACTAACCTGATTTTCCACGCGACTTTGACATGCAGGCGATCCTACACGAGACATGTTAGTTAAAGCACAACAATCATTTTTAAATGGCTTCAAGTCCTCCTAATCTAGTAACTAGTCCCTAATGGAGTCTCCAAGCTTGTCGTGACCCAATCTCGCTGCCCTCAAATTCCTCATCATCATGAGGAGAGAAAAAGGAGGGTAAGGTCGGGTTTAGGGGTACTTGATCACGAGAGTTCCCTCATGACTCATGTTCCAAAAGATGTCATCACCTCGCCTTTTGGATCAAGTCTCTCGTGAGTTCCCTCCACGAGATCGCAAGCTTTCCCAACCTCATACCCCGCATGACAGCGGAGTGTCGCGATTCGTACCTACATGAGCGACACACCTTAGAAAAATGGTCGGATGTAGATATTGGATTTAATGGTACATTTACCATGGTAGCCCTCTCGATAGTACACCTCGCCCATAAAGATGGCATCACTTCATCCTTTGGGTTACTCCCATATCAAGTATGCTAAACATGGTGAGTTTCATCGAAACTCATACCACACACGGGTTTATTTATAGTCTAGTTGTTTATGACAACCTAAAAATAAGACATGAGTCACCACTAGCCTCATTTTGGGAGTCAGCTAGAAACTCAATCAAGGGTCAGGAGTGTTCTCTCGATTCCTACGCAACCAAATATCTAGGTTCGGGGACTTGGGTTACGTTAATATTTCTATTAGCACCCTTTCGGTACCTAAATAGTATGTTGTATTTTCCTAAGATGTCCATACGTTTCTTTGTACATTTTTCAGATCATTAATCCTAAACTAGGCGATCATGCGTAGTTGGTCATTTTCATTTTATTCTATTTCTTGGAAAAACAAGGAAAGAAAGCAATAAATGAAATTGAAATTGCAAGACAGTAAGTAAACAATCAAGGAAATTGATAAATCTATCATGCAATCCTAAAAATATAAAAGAGAAACACAATTAAAAAAAAAAAAAAGATGAGAGAAAGAGAGAAAAACTCGCAACTTGTCTGGTTTTATACAACAAATGAAATTTGAGACATATATCGGAAAAATGAATAGTACATGATAATGGTTGGAATAGACATTGACCTCCACCATCTTCGTACTTTCTCCATCATTGGGGTTCTAATCTAAACCTAATCTAATAAACTTATAACTAGGTGAATATAATGGAAAGAAACAAGCATACACATCAAAACAATTAAAAACAAGACATCATGTTGAGATCAATCATTTAAAATAAGTGCAATATGAAAGTCAAGTTTTGGGGCCTCAGGGTCGTCGGCCTTTGTCTTTCATGCGAAGGTCTCACTAAGACACCTGTCCAATCCATTTTGTGTGACTTATAGCAATTGTTGACCAATTGTATTCTTGCATGACCAATAACGCTACTAAGTCTCATAATCAAGCGATCTATATGATCCTAGGGTTTTCCCTCGATATCATGCATCGACCCTACTATTTATCTAAAAATCACATACATTGCAAAAAATTTAAACATGCATGTAGGTCTTTTGAACCTTGTTTTTCAACCAATCAAGTAGGAAAGTGAACTGTCGGCAGGTCACTTATTACCAAGAGCATGTACCAATCACAAACACAAGTCATTTCTAATGCATGATGGGATTATATGTTTAAAGGTTACATGTGATATTTTAAAAAACATATCTCACAATCATTCATGAAAAGTTTTGAGACACAAGGTGATGTCTCAGCTATGAAAGGTATTCAATTGCCAAGGCTAGCCCGAGGCTCGCATTAGAACTCACAAGCATCATAGGCATTTTGAATACAATTCAAACCGTGACTTTCACGATGTCAAATCATGATTTAAAAAAAAAGTTTGAAAATATTTAGGATTAAGGAATATTTAGACTATGTAACACATTTAATTGCCAAGGCTAGCCCAGGACTCGCATTAGAATTCACAAGCGTCGCAGGCATTTTGAATATGGTCCAAACTATGATTTTTCCTTAAGCCAAATCGAGCTTTAGAAAATAACCTTTTTAGGAATCGTTTTTGAAAAACATCACATGTACCAAAACATTTTTTGAAAGATGCAATTTGAAAAGGCTAGTTGTTTAACAATAAAGATCAAAGCATTTAGAATAATTTTCATGAAGATGGCATGTCCTAATTTCACACACAAACTAACCTGAAAAATATAGCTAAACAATCACAATCATGTTTATATCAGGAAATTTCAAAACAAACATGCAAGGACAGAAAAATTGAGCAATACCTAATGATAATTTGGCAATGAAAAAAATTTCTAACGTGCATGACATGATGATGAACAACTTTCGTGAAGAGATTTTTCTTAAAAAATGTACACATGATTTTACAAATATCAAACAACAAGCAACAACACATCAGAAATTTGTCCAAGCAACAGGACATTCAGCTAATGTCACGAGAATTTGTCCTATCAGAACATGTCTAAAAATCATCAAATTTACACACAACATAGCCAACATGATGACAAAAAAGTTTTATTAAGAGGCCAATTTCCGATTCCAAATAGAAAAAAATGGAACAAAAATATCAAAGGTCTGTCCAAATAGGGGTTAAAACAAGGGATCCGAATTTGATCCTCTATCCAGATTGTGATCTAGCTTTGAAAAAATGGAAAATAGTCCAAACGATGAGCGATTGGCATGAAATTAGCAGAAGTAGAAACTTCTAAGTGTTTTCTATATCTTCCTAGAAGAGCTCGAGTCCAAACTAGGTCAATTTGGTATCCTAAAATCGAGATCTCTAAAAGTTCACGCATCAGTAATTAAGAAAACAGAACATAAGCATTCATTAGAAAATCTTAAAATCACTCAAAGAATGCCCAAATAGCATGAAGGAATCACACGGGACTTAGGATTGGATGTGACGGAAAGTTTAGATAGTCATATAATCCTAAGCCAGTAGGCAAAATGTCATACAAAAATTAAATGACATTATGAGATGATTTTATGATTCCTAATGATATGATTGGGAATTCTAAATGTGACGAACACTTTTTGTGAGGCAATTTGATGTGCAAGATGAAACTCGAATGACATTACCTAAACACGTATACAAACCTTGTAACATGCGGTTCAATCATCAAGAAGGCATGATTATACGATTTGATTCTTAGATGACTCAAATAAGCATGGAAATGTGCTCATATGACAATGTATTTCAGCATTAAGTTTACAGGACAAGTATAATTTCAGCTATCCTCAAGACATGCATAAATCCTACCAAAAATCCCACAAATAGAGCATACAGTGATGAATATTTCTCATTAAGAGATCAAAACTCAATTAAGATCATATGAATCATGGCAAAAATGGCAAAACAGATCACACTATATGTCCAGCACATGTTGTTGCGGTACCTTTTACTCTAGTGCATGCAATTGATTCACATTGCCAAAATAAAAACCTTGCAAAGAATGCATCAATTGAACATATATATCATGTATTTCAACTCTCATGAAGGATTTGAGTCCAAATAGATGCATTTATGGACTTAATTTCATCAAAACATATCTCGGACTAATACTTGACAGACTAACCTATGTCCAGATCTAAGCAATTTTGACCTACCTAAACATGTCAAAAAATTGTGAAAAATAAATAAAGAACATGCACAACACCTGTACGAGAAACTTTCATGGAGGAAAGTTATTTCAGAACTCAACACAAAATCAGCACAAAAATAGCTAAAACAGAGATTTACTAAAACAGGTCTTGGACTAACACAGACAGACCAATCTATGTCCAGATTTAAGCAATTTTCACCTAGCTAATCATGTCCAAAAATTTTGAAAAAAAAATATAGAAGATGCACAACACTTGCACAAAAACTTTTATGAAGAAAATTTTTCCAGAAATTAACAAAAGAATCAGCACAAAAATAGCAAATTAGAAATCGATATGGGACATTGACCTAAGCCTAGATTTAAGTAGATCCGACCCGCTTGAACACATCCAAAAATTATGAAAAAATTACAGAAGATGCACAGCATGCTTTGGAAAAAAATTATGAAAAAAAAATTTGTCAAAAAATGATCATGAAAGTTGGCACAAAAATAACAAAGTCAAGGCGGAATCGGATCGAATCGAAAAAAAAAAAAAACCTAAACTACTGCAAAATCGATAATCTTCAGAGGTGCTTTTGGAAGACCAAACGACGTTCATTTTGGGTTTGCAACCTATCGTTTTGAAGCTTGGGATGTCTATTATCTAATCTTAAGAGGACTTGAGATGAAACAAGATTGTTTCGGACCTCGTTTTTGCCAAAACAGTAACCTATGTACAGGCCTACGAAAATTACAGATTAGGCTTAAAATCATAATCATCATTCAAATCATTAACAACTCATTACAACAATCATACTCATCAATCTTAAGCATGTAAAAGCTCCTAATCTTGAATCCTAACCCCAATCGACTAACTCAATCTCGCTTAATCGGATTTGAGTTTTGAATCGTTACCTTTTTTGCGATTTTCATCGGTTTTTATCGCGATTAGTCGGTTCAAATTGTTGGATCACGATCGGGACTCCAAGAACCTAGTTCAGGTCACTACGGATTGGATTGGGACCAATCGAACCTCTGGCTCAAGGAAAAAAAGGAAGAACCGGTCCAAAACGGACTGGCCTTGACTTGTCGGCAAAGATCAAGCCGCTGGTGAAGATCCGGCCACCAATCCGATCCCCTCTTTCCACAGCAGCGTCAAAAACTCTTGATATGGCAAATCACGAGCAGCTTGAAGGTTTGGGAGCTCCGGTGACCGCCGGTTCGAACCTAGAATGAGACCGGTCCAAGAAGCGAACCAAATCTAGAGAGAGAAATTGTGATATGTTTGTGCAACATTTTGGAGGAAGAAATGAGAGAGAGAGAGAGAGAGAGAGAGAGAGAGGCTGAGGAGAGAGCAAAATTCGTGCAAATGAACCCCCCCTTTTTGAAAATAGAATAAATTTTACTTATATACTCCCACATTAAGCGATTCTGGCCGTCGGTTCGACCCTATAGCCAAAATCTCGATCCAACGGTTAAAAATCCATTTTGAATTCTCCATTATGATCTCAAGGTGTCAGGTAATTGATCTAGTGGGTTTGATTTGCAAAAAACCAAGCCAAAATCGAGAATTGCGTCAAAATGTCTAATTAGGGGTCAATTTGCAATTCAACGAAATCCGTAGACCAATTTGTAAAATTTTGGGAACTTGAATGTATAGAAGTGAAATTGAGAGTGAAAGGGTTCCAGTAATGGTGGCGGAGGCCAAGAACTAGCCGACAAGGGCTCGAATCGGCCAATCCCACCGACGGATGGTCAAACCGGCCGGATCGGTTCGGTCTGGTTCAACCGGATTTTGACCAATTCCTTACCGGTTTGGTCAGGTTCCAGGTGTTTTGTCCACTTGGGACCCTTGTGGATCAAAAATTTATGCAATTTGACCCCTAAAGGACTTAATTGAAGGGGAATTTTATCATTTTTATGAAGAAATTGACCAATTAAGATACAATTAAACTAATCAAACCTTATGAACGTGATCTAGGGGTCTTTTATTGACCTAATTGAATGACTACCGTGGAAAAAAATGAGTCGAAACCATGAGTGCTTTGAATTGGGCCTAAAGGGCTAAAACGGTAAAATTTGCAATTCAATGGGCAAAATGGCAAATTAACTTAAATTGAACTCAATTAGTGTCACAATTGTCATATTTAATGAGCTACTCATATGTAAGATCAATTACCACATTCAAATTGACATTGAATTGAATTGCTCGAGCTTAGGTAAAAAATGGATCTAAGCCTAATATTAAAATTGGACCTAGATTTATGAAATTAAACCATAGCCATGAATGGGTCAATTCGAATTTTGTCAATTGAAGCTTAATTGTTTGACTTTCTAATGCTCTGGAGGATAAAATTCTTCAAATTGATGAGTTCTTGTGCGAATTTCAAATTGGATTTATCTTAAGAAAATGAGTAAGAAACAATTGCCCGTTCGTAAGTTATGAATGATCGATTTTGATTCCCTAATTAGGGCTCAAAACGACAATTCGTATTTTGACTTGGTAAATCGCGAGATTAAATTGCCGCGGTCGGCCGAGGTCATCGACCCTAGCCAGGGCCCGACGCCACCACCCAACCCTCCCCCTCCGTCACCCGCCCTTCCTGGCGACGGCGGGGGGGAGGCGACATGGTGGCTGAGGGCTTAGCCCTCAGTCGTCTCCCCCCATTTTATTTTATTTTTCTTTTTTTTTAATTTTAAAATTATTATTTTAAAATATTTTAATTAAATTTAATTTTAAATTTAATTTAATTAATTTTTATATTAATTATTACCACGTCACCAAAATGATGCCGTTTTTGCATTATTTGCCCACGTCATATGCAAAACGGCATCGTTTTGCACTTACTTACGTCGGAAAACGCCACGTATGTAATTTGCCGAATTTTGGCCGGATTAGCACTCAAGCCGAGTGGCCCATTTTACTTCGATTTTGTTTTAAGATACATTTCGTAAGTTACGACACTTAAGTCATTCATTTCCGCAAAGCTTACAGACTCAGAGGTCCGAGTTTTCCTAAATCTGAAAAATACTTTGATTGGACGAACAAGGGGCTTAAGCTCTTACTGAGCATTGTGTTATGGAGTCAAGTTGCCTTGACAAAGTGTTCACAGTGTGCATGTGTCAAATCCCCTTTCTTTTTTTCCCTTTTCTTTTTTTTTTTTCCTTTCTCTGTCTCTCTCCCAACTTCGGCCTCTCTTAAAGGGGCTAGCACACCCTTCTTTTTCTTGTGTCTTTTGACTTTTCAACCTTCATTTTATTTCCTTTTTTAAAAACCCAAGTGGGGCCCACCTCTTCTTTCACCTACTGAAAAGAAGTCCAACGATTGCCTATTGAATTGCATTTTTAAATTGATTAAATTAAATTTCGGAAGCCGTAGATGGAATGAAAGATGCCCCTCCGGAGTTCTCATTGGAATTGCCTACTCAAAGTCAAGATTCCATAACTTTGATCTGAGCTTCTTAGATCGAAGCAGGTGTGTATGCCTGTTCTCTTCCTCCTACGATCTCCCAGTAGTCCCGTCTGAAGAAAGACCTAGTCTTTACGATTTCTTGAGCTTCTCATTCATGGCTGGCGGCGATAATCACTCGGGGCCTCCATCCGCTAGATGGCCCAGTGTTATCCGCTACGAAGTCTTTCTCAGTTTCAGAGGAGAAGACGTTCGGAGGAGCTTTATTCAATTTCTCTACGAAAGCCTCACTGCTTCAGGGATCTATACATTTATCGATTATGATGGAATTGAGATCGGAGAAGAGATCATGCCCAAGATTTTCGAAGTTATCAGGCACTCGGAGATATGCATTCCCATCTTCTCCAAAGATTTCGCTTCCAGTAAGAGTTGTCTGAAGGAGGTAGAGAAAATGGTGGAGTGTCGCCGGACAATCATGCCTATTTTCTACGACGTCAGCCCTTCAGTCGTCGGCAAACAGCAGGAGAGTTATCAGCAGTCCTTCTGCAACCTTGCGGCTGCTGGGGTGACGTCAGCGACTAGAAACAATTGGAAGGAGGCTCTCCAGAGTGTTTCAAGAATTCGCGGATGGGAATTGGAGAAATTTAAATATGGGTAAGTCAAAATCAAGATTTCAATTTTTCTTTTGATCCAACACCAGTGATCGAGTATCAATTTAAAGCAAGAAAAAATTGAATGCGTCTTTTCTTTTGCCTGGTATATTATCCGACCAGTCTTTCCTCTTCGTATCTTACCCTTTTTTCCTTTACTCATTCGGCAGGGAGCATGAACTTATAAACGAGGTCGTTTCCACAGTCCGCCGGTTGTTGAGAAAGGATGACTTAGATGTGACAGCACATTTAGTGGGGATGGATCACCATGTGCAAGAGATGATGAAAAAAATTGGTGTTCACTATGAAGATGGACAAGTGGTTGAAGGGCAAATGCTATCGGGAAAACATGTGGTTGAGATATCGGGTCTTCCAGGAGTCGGTAAGTCAACTCTTGCGGTAATTATCTACAACAAAATCCGTCATCTCTTTGACGGTTGGAGCTTCCTTAAAGATATCCATGAAATGTTTAAGGAAAGGACACTTTTATCTCTGCAAGAAGATTTGATTGGTGATCTGCAAAAGAAAAGATGTACGCTCAGATCTTCTGCTGAAGGTACCACCCTTATCAAATACAAATTTGGAAATATGAGGGTTCTCATTATCTTAGACGATGTAAGTAATTCTGAACAAATCAAAGCCCTAGATCCAAGGTGGTTCGGTCTAGGCAGCAGGATCATTGTAATCTCTATGGAGAGCAACCTTGTCGACATCCTTGCTAATGATTGTGATGATATCCTCATTGAAAAATACGAGGTAAATCAAATGAATGATGACCATGCCTTTCAACTGTTCTGTAAGCACGCTCTTAGAGGAAAACCTCCTCAAGGGGAATTATGCTCTTTGGCAAGGGACATTAGTTTGGCTGCTGGAGGGCTTCCTTTTGTTGTTGAGGTTGTTGGTTCATTTTTATATGGAAAGTCCATAAAGTTTTGGAAGGAGGCATTGGATAGAATGGACCGAGAGCCTTTCAATAAGGAAGTCAAACGAATTCTGAAGAGAAGATATGAAGATTTAGAGGAAAATGCTCAAAAGATATTTCTTGATATAGCCTGTTTTTTTATGGGAAAGGACAAGACAATACCCTCTTACATGTGGGAAGCTTGTAAATATGATCCTTGTAAAGGAATTGAGGATCTCAATTGCAAATCTTTGGTAAGAATCAGAGAAAATGATGAACTGTGGATGCATAATCAACTAAAAGTCCTCGGGAGGCAGATTGTCAAGGAGGAGCATCCAAGTAAACCCTTCAAGCGTAGCAGGCTATGGAATCAGGAGGATATTGAGCCAGTATTGAATGAAAGGAAGGTATATTTTTAAGACAAGAAAGTTTCTTCTTTAGTTTGAATGAGAGTGCTTCTTTTGAATACTTGATTCTGTTATCAGAGATGATTGTGAATGCATTTCTATTTTATTTTCTCCTTTTACCATTTTTCAATGATTGGCAGGACGTTGCAGTTGAAGCCCTTAGTGCCACATTCGACAAACCCTGTTCATTTCCTAAACGTAGATTTTTTAATAATTTCTCGAAGCTTAGGTATCTTAAAATGAACCATGCTATTATTAAAGGATATAAGCAGAATGCAAAGAGCTCCAGAGAGGATTCTTTCCTTCGAGGGTTAAAGTGCCTTGAATGGCGAGGATGCCACAATATCTCCAGTCTACTCGCTTTACATCTGTCAAACTTGGTCGTTCTTGATCTCTCTTGGAGTACCTCCAGAAGTTGGCGGTGTTGGAGACAAATTATGAAGGTAGATGGCATACCTGTGCATCGCATCAAGTTTGACAATAGATTGTAGAAACAAGTGTTTTATATTATGCTCTTGTTTTGCAGAGGGCCAAAAAATTGAAAGTTTTGATCTTAAAAGGTTGTCATTGGCTTGCTAAATCTCCAGTTTCCTGTGCTCCCATAAATTTAGAGAGACTGGACCTGGAAGGTTGTTCTTCATTACCGGGTATTGGCAGATACATTAGCAAGCTAAGGAACTTAGTTTCTTTGAATATCAAGTTCTGCAGCTTTGTGCGAGAGTTGCCAGAAGATATGGGTTCCTTGGAAGCTTTGAAAGAACTTTACATCGATGGAACTTCAATTGAAGCTATTGATTTCCCAGAAGGTTCGTATGGGAAGCTTGAAGTTTTGAGTGCCTGCAACTGTGAATGCTTTTCTCTGTCGGATTCAATCAGTAATTTGAAATCTCTTTTGTACCTAGCTTTGGACGATACTAAAGTCAGTGAGCTCCCTTATTCCATTGGCTTGCTGGAGAATCTACAGACACTATCCCTGAAAAACTGCAGGAGCCTATGGAAACTGCCATATTCCGTTGGAAGCCTCGAGGAGCTGCAAGTCATGGATCTTTCAGACACGGTAGTTGACGAACTACCTTCATCCGTCAAGTATTTGAGAAACTTGAAAGTACTAAAGATGCCTCGCACTTTTATAAGAGAATTTCCTGGAGGCATTAAGAATCTGGAGAGGTTAGAAGAGATAGATTTCTCGGGGTGCAGATGTTTGAAAGGGAAATGCAACATTACGGGATTATGGTCTTTGCGGGTCTTGCTTCTGGAATATACTGATATTTCTCGGCTGATTGTGACGTACCGTCAATATTGTAGTCTCCAAAACGTCAGACTTGATGGCAGTGTTCGCATCTCAAAAGCTGGAACTACTGAAGGAGCGCCACATCAGTCCAACAAATGTGAGACTACGACATGGCTTCCGGGTGGTGATGATTCAGAGACTGTAGAAAGATGGCGGTCAGACAGAAGCAAGAAAGTGATCGGTGGATGAAGTTTGGCTAAAGAGGAAGTTAGCGTTCATATCTCTTTAATTCAAATTCGCAAGTGATCAGGCGTGTCAAACTTATCCTCCTGCAACAAGGACTATTAAGGGCATAACCGGGTTCCAATTTTCGCTTCCATTCTGAAATGTCTGATCTAAATTCTTCTTCTTTTTTCTTGGCCATCACACTCAGACTTTATATTGTCTTGTTTGTGTGTCAGCTTCCTGCAATTTTGCACATCTGTGTTCGTTTCGATTTGACTCAGTGAAAGTCTACACATTTCATTTGATTGATCTGCAAGACAACTTCAAGGTAGTAAGAATGAGCTTTGGTTCCTTTCTCGATCCTCTAATATCTATTCATTGCATAAGCATTGCCATTGGATTCTATTCTCCAATATGTTGAAATAGACTACAATCAAATTGATGCTTGTTTTTTATTTACTAACATTAGTAATTTCGCCGCAAAAAGTTTGCTCACCAGGTTGGCATGGTCCAGCTTAAGAATATGATCATTAGGAGACAATGAAATCTTGCTATTGTTCCTATTCTTTTGGCAATTTTAAACTAAAACGAAAAAATCGATTCTACATTCAACCATCTAACAAAAATTCTTCAAAGGCACAATATGCTTGTTCTCATGATAATTGATTTAATTTAACTAGTAAAACTACATGTGTAATAATCTAATCATAAGTCGGCATACGCTATGTCCTTCAAAAGAATATCTTGCATGAAAAATTGTGCTTACATGCACAATAGAAACGAACTAACTTTCTAACAGAGTATGTGGTCAATCTAACTAACAAAAAATTAGTGTATTTTTATTTTTCAAGATTTATAGCGTAATGTCTTCAATGACGCTTATAATGAATGTGATGGTTTTAATTATTAATGTGATGGGCCTAAGTTGGTCCGTCCGCCCACAAGTTGCCTAAGTTCCCGGCCCACAATATTAGGGCTACGTGGATAGAGATATGATGAAGTGACACGTTTCTTTTTGGAGAGGACATATATAAGGGGGAAATAAAGAGGGAGGAACACACCTTTTGAAGCAACGTACATTCCTCCTCCCTCTCTCCATCAAAAACACTTCCAAAAGAAAGAACAATAAGCAAGATGCGACACCCATCTTCCCTTCAAGGCGAATTGGCATCATCGGATCGAACAGGGCCAAATTCTCTTCCTCATATCGGTGTCGGTGCTTAATCTGTGGTTAACAAGGTACGTTCGATTCTATGATGTGCCTTAGGATTGGTGATGCATGTGTTTTTCTCGAACTCGTCTTCCGCACAAGTTTAGGGGTTCGATTTAGTATCAAATCCGGTTTCAGGGAATCAGAAATTCCCAACATTAGTATCAGAGCCGTAGTTCTTGTTTCCCGATCCTTGTTTATGTTTTTCCCGACCCCTTTCATGTTTATGGATGATTTCTTATTGATTTTTCGTGAAATTAATCGGCCGACACCGATCGGGGCGGAAACATCCCGACACCCGAGCACCGTTCATCCATTTTTTTGATTTTTTGTAAGTCGAAATCCATTTCGATGGCGTTGGATGGAAGGTCTCGTTGAGACAAGCGCGACGAGTGGCAGAACGTCTCCAAAGGCTGCCGGACGCGCCCCCATGCGCAACCGAAACGAATCGGCATTGCATGCGCCGATAAGAAGACGCAGGCGCGTGCGTCACATGCATGTGCGGGGCCAACGTGAGCACGTGCAATGCACGTGCGCAGGGGCCGCCGATGGCGCGTGCACGGCACGTGCCAGCTGACGTCATCGTGACGTCAGCTACGCATGCGTGTCGCACCTGCCGGGTCAATCCGTTCGACTCGGCCCGACTCGACCCGACGGCTCGACCCGGCTGACCTTGACCGTTGACCGTTGACCATTGACCGTTGACAAAAAAAAAAAAAAAAAAAGAAGAGAGAGGAAAAAGAATGTGTTTCTTTTTCCAATTAAGTTTATGTGGATTATATGTGATCCCTTATTTGTTCTGCATTTGTTGTAGGAACAATGCCTCCCCTTAAGTTGCGCATACCTATTCTCACAATTACCGATGAACAAAAGGAAAGACTTTCTAAATTGATAGCTGAGCTGACTGATCATCGATGGAAGAGTGGTGACTTAATTGATCACGTTCTTGAAGTCAATGGGAAAATTCAAAAGTTCACATGGAATGGTCGTCCCTTGCCACAGTATGAGATGGTACGATTTTTCATTAACACTCTTCCACTAGAATGGCAAGGAGTGTTGAATCGCACATGGGATGTCAACAAAGCCGCTTCATATAAGAAAATTGTGATAGATTTTATAGATGATTATTACTAGATTGTTACAAGGAAAAAGATCAATAAATTAAACAAAATAGGATCTTTCCCAGTTCGTGTATTGACTTGGTGTTAGCTGTATTGGCTGGTCTTTGTTTAGTGTGTTTTGTGGACATCTTATGTAATGTTTTTCTACCTAGTTATTGTTGATGTGGCAACTGATATGTTAGTTGTATTATGTGAAAGCATTATTATTCTATTAAATGTCAAATATTATTTGCTTTCTGTTATTGTTAACTGCTGTAGGTAGTTCATAGAAGTTTTTATAGCTTCATAGAATTTATTTTGCATAGACAATTATATTAATGATAGTTTTAAGTTATGATTTTTGGAGAATGATTGGAAACATAGTGACCTTTTGATTCTGAAACCTTACTTGAAATTATTCATTAATATGATGATTTTGTGCAAAGTGGAGGCATAAATGTTATGCATTAATTATTTGTGCATATATATCTGATGTGTTCATATCAATGGCTTCAGCTACAAAGAGCATAGTTGCCGAGCTGAACAAAGATGAAAACCTCAATGGCGATAACTATGAAATATGGCACATGAAAATCCAATATGTGCTGGAAGAGCAAGAAGCACTAGAAGCTCTTAACTTGACTATGGTAGAACCTGAAGAAGGAAACACTGCACAGCACAAGAGAGATAATGAAGCATTTGTTGCATGGAAAAGAAAGAACTCTCTTGCTCGCATTACGTTGCTGAGTAGCATAGAAAATGACGTCATGCAAGAGTTTAGGCGTTTTTAGAATGCCAAGAAAATGTGGGAAGCGTTGGCAGCAAGGTTTGGTCCTACTTCGGTGACTAGATTGAGACAACTCACTATTAGGTTTGACTCTTATAAGAAGCCTCATGGTCAAGCCATGAAGTAACACCTTAGAAAGATGTCAAACATGATTAATGAGCTAAAAGATGCTGGCCATGTCCTGACAGATGAACAGCAAGTGCAAACAGTGATTCGTTCATTGCCTCAGAGTTGAGAGCATATGAAGGTGCACCTGACCCATAATGAGAATATCAAAACCTTTGAGGATGCAGTGCGTCATCTCGAGCTGGAAGAGAACCGCCTCTTGACAGCTAAGCCGAAAGCTGAAATCTATCATGCTGGTTCTAGCTCACATGGAGCTTTGAGCTCCAAGCGCAAACGTCCTAACTGGTTCGATAAAGGGAAAGGCAAGGAAGCAGGTCCTTTAGGGAAGAAACCTAAGCTTAATCAACATAAAAGAGGAAAGCGTCCTCGAATGAAGAAGCTTACAAGGGTGAAGTGTTACAATTGTGACAAGAAGGGTCACTATGCTTGCGACTGTCATGAGCCAAAGAATGTATACACCTCTTGTATTTTTCATAACTTTACTTATGTGTCGAGTTCTATATTCTTAACTAAGTCTAATCATTTGTGGACTGTGGATTCAAGAGCGACAAATCATGTAGCAAAGGATAGAGAATCCTTCGTGGACTTCTGATGAGTACCAACTGGAGCTAGTGGATCTATGTGGGAAACAACTCCAGAACTGAAGTAAAAAGAATTGACACCTGCCAACTGAACATGCATGGTGGACGCACTTTATTCCTACATGATGTATTGTATGCTTCGGAGATTCGTTAGAATTTAGTGTCTGTTTTAGTGTTAGTCAAGTTAGGTTTTAATATGAACTTCCATAATAGATGTGTGGATTTGTTTTTGGATACAAATTACTATGGTTGTGGTTATTTTCTAGATGGTTTCATTGTATTAGATATTGACTATGTTAATACAAATGTTTGTTATTCCCTTCTCACGTCTCCTAATTCATATGATAATGATGTGAATGTGTGGCATGCTAGACTTGGTCATATTGGCCAACAACGTATGAATAGACTAGCCAAAGAGGGCTTGTTGGGTAACATTGAAAAAGTCGATTTGCCTATATGTGAGCACTGCCTAGTAGGGAAAACAACAAGGAAACCATTTGAAAATGGTAAAAGAGCTAAATTTCCTCTGCATCTAATCCATTCTGACGTTTGTGGAAGGCATATGGCTGTTTATTTCATCACTTTTATAGATGATTATACTCGATTCGGATATGTCTATTTTATTTCTCATAAATCTGAAGCATTAAGTTGTTTCAAAAGGTTTATGAACTTGGTAGAAAATCAATTAGACAAGAAAATAAGAGATTAAGATCCGATCGAGGTCGAGAATATTTATCTAATGAGTTTAGAAAATTATGTGATGAAAAAGGAATAGAAAGACAGTTATCTATTCCATATACTCCTTAACAAAATGGTGTTGCGGAAAGGAGAAACAGAACCTTACTGGAAATGGTTAGGTCCATGATGGCGCATGCTAACTTACCTATCACTTTTTGGAGTGATGTGTTGTTAACTACTGCCTATATACTTAATCGAGTGTCTTCCAAATCAGTTACTTCCACTCCATATGAGTTATGGATAGGTTGAAAACCGGACTTAAGTTTTCTTAAGCCATGGGGTTGTGCTACCTAACTCATGAGTCCTCTCACAAGTTTGGGAACTTGGGTCCCAAAGGAAAGAAGAGTATTTTCATAAGATACTTCGAACACTCGAAAGAGTATGTGTTCATAAGTGAGCAAGAAAGTGGGAGTATAACTGAATTTGAATCACGGGACGTCACATTCTTAGAGAATGAATTTCCTAAAAAGGGCGAAATAGGTAAAGATTACTCCCTATTTAAAACATTGGATCAAGATAATGATATTAGTGGAGTTCATCCAAGTGGGAGTAACATGAGAAGTGATAAATTTAATTCAACTCACTCTTAATTACAACCACATGATGAGATGACATCGTCATTATCTAATCCGAGTGGGAGTATAATGGGGAAAGATGTGCAAAGTATACAATCTCCCATATGGCGAACAAGTCGCAAAAGTATTCCCCGTCGACGTCTTGACATCGAAGGGGAAACTTTTATGGTTGCTCCACAAGATGAGGATGAGTCAAGAAATATTAATGAGGCTCTAACTTGCCCTAGTAAGGAAAAATGGATTCATGCAATGAAGAGGAGATTGAGTCAATGAAGTTAAACCAAGTTTGGAAATTGGTTGATCTTCCAAAAGGACGCAAAACTATTGAGAACAAGTGAGTTCTCAAAATAAAGCGTAAAGCTGATGGCTTGATAGAAATGCATAAGGCTCGCCTTGTGGTGAAGGGGTATAATTAACAGGAATGAATTGATTATGAAGAAACATTTTCTCATGTAATGAGATTTACCTTGATTCACATTATTCTTGCAATAGTGGCTAGTATGGATCTTGAGTTACATTAAATGGATGTATTCTTGCAATAGTGGCTAGTATGGATCTTGAGTTACATTAAATGGATGTAAAGATCGCTTTCCTCAATGGAGAATTAGAGGAAGAAATATATATGGAACAACCTTCTGGTTTTATAATGAAAGGCCAAGAAGAAAAGGTATGTCGACTTTTGATATCGATATATGCCCTTAAGCAGTCGCCAAGATAATGGTATATACGTTTTCATAATACCATAATGGCATATGATTTTACAATGATAGATGAGGATCATTGTATATATATCAAAAGATCCAAAGATCAATTTGTGATCATATTATATGTCGATGATATACTAATTGCTGGAAGCAATATGGAGTTTGTTAATATTGTCAAGAGTTGGTTGTCTTCCAACTTTGAGATGAAGGATATGGGTGAAGCTGCATACATTCTTGGAGTTAAGATTTCAAGAGATCATTCGAAGGGATCATTCGAAGAGATCATTATCTCTTTCGCAAGAAACATATATAAATAAGGTTCTTGAATGATTTCGTATGCAAGATTGTAAATCCATAGACACTCCAATTGCAAAAGGTGAAGGATTGAGCCATAGACTGTGTCCAAGTACTCAACAAGAGAATGAACAAATGAAACATGTTCCTTATGCTAGTACTGTTAGGAGCTTGATGTACGCTGTGATGTGTACAAGACCTAACATATGTTTTGCAGTTGGAATGATGAGTAGATACCAATCCAATCCAGGTCAAGCACATTGGAAAGCCGTTAAAAGAATACCGAGGTATTTGAAGGGAACTACTGTTTACAAGCTGAATTACCAAGGAAATGATCTGCAACTTGAAGGCTATTCAAATGCTGATTGGGTAGGAGATTTAGATGAAAGAAAATCTATCTTTAGATTTGCTTTCTTACTAAACAATGGCTTCATATCATGAAGCGGTAAAAAGCAAACGTGTATAGCATTGTTCACAATGGAAGCTGAGTTCGTGGTATTATTAGCAGCGGTACAAGAAGGAGTTTGGCTTAAGAGATTTTTGGATCATTTAGGTATTATTGAGAAAGCTGCAAATCCATTATTAGTTAACTGTGATAGCCAAGCAGTTATAGCGTACACTAAATATCCAAAATATCATGGCAAAACCAAACATATAGATATCAAGTATAACTTTGTTAAAGATATGGTTGCACGAAAGGATGTGAACTTACAGTACATATCTACGCATAAAATGGTAACAGATCCTATGACAAAGCCAATACCTATGTAAAATCTCTAGGATTGCGTAGAGTCTGATGTACTGGATTGTAATTTCCCTGAGTTGTTCACATTTATGAACTACTGTTTTTTCATTATTAATGCCTATGAATTTTTATTTGATATTTATGTATCTTAATGCTCAGTGCATTATATTAAGTTGAGAAAGTATCGGACAGATATAAGATTAGCCCACTCACACGAGTAATCGCCTCTATTTATCATGTGATAAATAAAGATGAGACGGTTTTTAAAATTATTATCTAGATGATAATCGAGAGCTCAAACTTAAAATATTCATGTCACCTTAACTAAGTGTTAAGATAAAAACATGATATGTACTATGTCTGAAAGTAAAATACCCACATATTTTACTTTATCTGTCTAAGATGCCAGATGTGAGTTCTTATGAATTTTGTGAATGAGTAGATACGTAAACTCAAGTTAGATATTAGGTATGTCTGAACTATCATCTGTATGGTATTAAAGGTATAGACATACGCTTCATGGGATAGGAGTTAAATACCGTAATACGTATTTCATACTACGTATGCATGAGACGACCAATAAGAGTGGCAAAAGTTTTATCTCAACATATGCATGAGTTCTGATGAATTTTGTGAATGAGTCTAATATACTGGATTGTAATTTCCCTGAGTTGTTCACATTTATGAACTAGTGTTTTTTCATTATATGCCTATGAATCTTTATTTGATCTTTATATATCTTAATGCTCAGTGCATTATATAAAGTTGAGAAAGTATATCGGACAGATATAAGATTAGCCCACTCACAAGGGTAATCGCATCTATTTACTATGTGATAAATAAAGATGAGACGGTTTTTAAGCTTATTATCTAGATGATAATCGAGAGCTCAAACTTAAAATATTTATGTCACCTTAACTAAGTGTTAAGATAAGGACATGATACGTACTATGTCCAAAAGTAAAATACCCCACATATTTTACTTTATCTGTCTAAGATGCCAGATGTGAGTTCTGATGAATTTTGTGAATGAGTAGATACGTAAGCTCAAGTTAAACATTGGGTATGTCTGAACTATCATCTGTACGGTATTAAAGGTGTAGATATACGCTTCATGGGATATGAGTTAAATACCACAATACGTATTTCATACTACGTATGCATGAGACGACCAATAAGAGTGGCAAAAGTTTGATCTCAACTTTCATGCCGTGTGAGATTCTTGGGGAAAAGAATTCCTCAATTTTGAGTATCCTCATGACTCTTACTTATTCTCAAGATTTCTATTTAGTGTTTACTATTTTAGGATGTTACCAATGGTCATGAGTTAATTCGATCTAATGGGACATTTCTAGAAAAGCAAACTGAACTGAGATTAAGAGTTTAAAGGAAAGAAGAAGATCGAATTTGGAGAACCACATTGTAGTTTTTGTATTCACTAGTCATCAATTATGATTATCCCATTATGACTGTCTTTGGGATAATCATAATTGTGAATACAATATATCATTGTTTAAAAGAGATCAAAAGATATATAAATGTGATCGATCGATTTAGGGTACTGCATACTAAATCTACTCAGAGTGCGATGCCCATTATGAGCTGCTATATATTCCTAACAGATGTATAGCAACGAGCTCTCAAAGTATGCTAATCGCACGGATTATTCACTGGTATGAATGTTGAAGAGAAGTAAAGAGAATCATGTTCGGCCCACCATGTGTGAGTGAGAGATGATGGTTTTAATTATTAATGTGATGGGCCTAAGTTAGCCCGTCCACCCATGTTGGGCCTAAAAGCCCGGTCCACAATATTAGAGCCCATGGATAGAGGGATATAATAAAGGGACACGTTTCTTTTTGGATAGAACGTATATAAGGGGGAAATAAAGAGGGAGGAACGCACATTTTGAAGCAACATACATTCCTCCTCCCTCTCTCCCTCAAAAACACTTCCAAAAGAAAGAACAGTAAGCAAGAGGCAACACCCATCTTCCCTTCAAGGCGAATTGGCGTCATTAGATCGAACAGGGCCAAATTCTCTTCCTCATATCGGCGTCGGTATTTAATCTGTGGCTAATAAGGTACGTTCAATTCTGTGATGTGCCTTAGGATCAGTGATGTATGTGTTTTTCCCAGGCTCGTTTTCCGTACAAGTTTAGGGGTTCGATTTAATGTCGAATCCGGTTTCAGGGAATCAGAAATTCCCAACAGAATGAAAATATCTACTATAGGATCAATATGCTGACTTTTTTAGACATTTTTAATCTTCTATAACAATATTTTTTAAGACTATATATCTAGTGATAGTTCGACTCACATTTACATATGCAAATGTCTTTTAAAAGAAAAGTTTCATCGGTTAAGTATAGTCAATCATTTCAAGTGTGAAATGATATAAGTAAGTTGCATTTGTTCATGTGATTTAAGCAATTCCATTAGTAATTGCTCAAGCACCATTTTTTGATTACTTTAGAGTCATCGAAAATCAAAGAAAAATAACTAATATTGACTTTAATTGGAAGTGTCAATGTACTTCTAAGTTATTCATCCTTCATATATTTCTTTTATATTTTAAGGGTAAGGAAATTTATAATTTAATTCACATTTTAACATCTTGTGCACCACACCGGTTGAATTCTAGTTATAGTAAAAAAAATTGATATCTATACCATACTTCTAAAAGGGAAAATTTTAAATAAAGACTGAAGTGTCTTTATTTTTTCAAAAGATAATTCAAAGTGTGCATTATTTCAAATAAAAATATAAACTAGCTATGTCAATCTAAAAAGTTTAACCTCATCGGCTTTGGTTGAGGACAGTTTCATCCAAAAATATATAATTTTTTTTTTTTCCTGTTCATCTTCTTCTTCATCTAGTTTGCTATGTTGGACACCCAAATCATCCTTGACACAATTGAAGAAAGTGAGAGCCGAGAGATAATCAGATTGGCATCTCAACAAAACCCGCGATATTGTCATTACCCATATGAGAAAGGAGTGATTTTAGGTCGATGGGGATTTGAGTTCTTGAGAGATGAGTAGATGAGGTCAAGTAGTTTGATGGGGATTTGAGTTCTTGAGAGACGAGCGGATGAGGTTGCTGTTGTGTTTCATTTTTTTTTTTTTTTTTGGTCGATCTTTTGGGTTCTCTTTGATCATGAAAGTGATTGACAAAAGGAGCCATTTTTTCATACAATTTTTTCTGGGTTGGTGTGGATGTAGTCTTCTAGAGATGAAAGGTGAAAGGGAGAGTAAATAAAAGGTGAAAGGGAGCAAGAGAGGTGGATCCTGTAATGACCCACAAAGAAGACTACTCGTCAATTTAATATGATTCTTTATGGGATAGTCTTCTTCTTTGTTGGATTGATTTCGGAGGCTTAGTGTGACATTATGAAATTCAAGCCTTTTAAGGGATGAATGAATGTAAATTTCGTAAATGCATTGTTAGTTGACCTCACTCGAAATTGATTACTTATGATATACTAACCTTAAGAGAAAATGCTAATGAAGAGAGAACTCGTGTGACTAAAGAACTTGACCTAAGAAAACGACTTGACCGTAAGACTTGCGTGAGGACGATCCTATAGATAGGCAAACTGATTACAGGGACGACTAGAAGTTAATTCGCGGACAGAATATAATAAAACAACGGGTGATTTCGTTTACTGTTATCGAACCTGCAAATGACCTTATGTCGATCCTCAGTAATTGTGCACTTTGAAATAAAAATTTATTATCTACAATTTCATGTAGTCAATGACATCCATGTGTCAAAATATCTTGAACGTGGTTTGGCATGAGTTAGTTACGCATGAATTCTCAAAGCCACCTATCAGTATGAGTTGTACCAAAATGGTATACGAGCGAAATAGACATGACATGAGAATCCAAGATTAAACTTCGAATTATCGAGAACGTCCGGGACGGACATTGGGCGATGCTACTTCAACGATCGATAGCGCCGGTTAAGCCGAGTATGGGGAAAAAAGACATACGAACCAAGGAAGTGAGCCTGTGAGGACGTGGGCTGAGCAATGCCAGAGTAAGCCTTAGGCTCAAGGTGGGACAACCACCATGATAGGCCCAAGGCAAGCAAGTGAACCCATTAGGCCCAACCCACAATTTCACTTTCCAAGCCCATTGTTTAAGCCTTGAACCATTTCAAGCCCAATCAACACGTTCCTATTCATTTCCTAGTCCATTTTTTAGGCCCGCCCATCATTTTCAGCCCAAGGGTAGATTGTGAATTTGTACAAGGTGAAAATGACTATTTTGCCCCTAGTTGTGTGGATAAGTCAAAGGAAGAGACAAAAGATGAGGTTATTTTTACATGGGGACTCGAGGCATGCTTTATTGGCCTGAAACTTGACGGCAGTTCTCCCATCGCTCTCTCTCTCCTCCTTCAGCCTCTCTAACTGGACCCCCTCTACCTTCACACTCTGTAGAAGAAATTTATCTTTGCATTGCATGTCAGGAGGAGCCTCCTGAGCTTGCATAGTAACTACTGAAGCCGGACACATTACAAAACGAAACACACTGACATACCACAATTCACCCGCCTAGCAAATCCGAGCAAAAGGGCGACACAAAATAGAGAATCCACAACAAAGAAACGAACTTGGCCACGAAATGATAGTTCCGATTACCTATTATATCACATGTCGACCGAGGCAAGACAATCCCTGTGTTCGGGCGAACACGGTATTTCTTGGGATTGGTCGTCTTCACCTAAACACACGAAGAAGATCTCAGACATCAAAACACCGCAAACAAACACACAGAAATCCAAGGGTGCGTTTGTTTGCATTTTTGTTTAAAACTTGTTCTATGGAACATGAATAGAAAAAAGTGTTTCTGCTTCGGGAACAATTTTTGAACAAAAACGCGTTTGTAAACTTGTTCCGGAATAAAAAATAAACAGAAACACGTTTGGTAAATTTGTATAATTTTTTTATTTCTTTTATATTTTCTATTTTTTTTTTTTTTTTTTCCTTTTTTTTTTTCTTTTTTTTTTTTCCTTTTTTCTTTTTTTCTTCTTTTGGCGGTCGCCGCCCTCGGCCATGGCCGGCGACCCGGCCGGCGAGGGTCGGCGGCCTCGCCTCAGCCACGCCGAGGCTCGCGCCCCGGCGAGGGTCGGCCTCGCCTTGATCCGGCGAGGCGCGGCCTAGCCGGCCATCGCCAGTGACGCCGACTCGCCCAAATCCGGCGAGGCCGAGGCTCGCCGCCGCCGGGCGAGCTCGGCCTCGCCGGATCCGGGGGCGAGATCGAGCTCGCCCGCCGACCCTCGCCCGGCTACGGCGAGCCTCGGCGCCCAGCCCTCGTCGGCCGCCGTCGCCATGGCCATGGGGCCGGCGACCGGCCAAAAGAAAAAGAAGAAGAAAATAAGAGAAAAAGAAAAAAGAAAGTATTTCTCAAATTTGTTTCGAAATAAGAACACAAATTTTGTGTTTCTTATTTCTATTTCTTTTTGTTCCCTAAAAAAAAAAAAAGGAATGTAAACGCGTCCAAACGCATTTCCTTTTTTTTTTTCAAAAAAAAAAAATGTTTAAAAACTAAAAAAAACACACAAACAAACGGGCCAAATAACCATCCCATCTGCATTCTCCCTCTCCTTTCACCTACGAAATACATTAGAGGGGCAAAACAAAATTCGAACTTGACAACCAAATCTCACGCCGCCATGCTGTTTCACAGGATCACGTTTTAAAAATTTCATCTTTTCAGGCGTAATCAAACAAATTTCCAATATTCGCAGAAAAGAACGAAGAGTACGACAAGAAATCGGAACAAGCGTTACCTTGGAAGCGACATAGCTGTCGGTTTTGTTCGACAGCTGAAGCGAACACAAGATCTGCTTCTTCAGCTCAACTAATCAAACCACACCCAAAAAAAAAAAAAAATCAAAAAGAAAAAAAAAAAAAAAGACCGTCAAAACGCGAACGACGGAATCGCGAGAATCCCAGATCGGGAAAATGGGAACCGGCCGGGAAACCGGGAAATACGCACAGGGAAACTTGAGCTCCAAGGGCTCGATGTCGAGCAGCTCGCCGGTGCTCATCTTCTCCTCCGTCGTCCTCCGCCTCCTCCTTCGTCGTCGTCGGCCGGAAAACGGCGAGGTAGCGCCGCTGCGAAAGTCGAGGGGGAGAGATCCGGGGATCTTCTCCGGAAGCAAAAAACGGCGGTGGAGGAATCGGATTTGCAATGAAATACGTATATCAAATGAAAAGGATAATATAATTATTCTTTTTAATAAGTGTTCAAGAAGTTGATTAATAACTATGTCCCTTTGACACTCGGGTATGAGTTTTTTGTCGTGGTATTAACAAATTCCCAATTTCTTAAGTCGGTTTCTTTACGAGTTGAGATGTTGGGTCTGATATCGACATGTTTTAGTCAAGAAAATATGACCGCGTGTCTATATTTGTGTGAAATTTTAATCTTTTACATTTTCAGGTTTTGAAATTAATTTTAAGGCACAAGCACCTGAAAAAAGGGATGAGAAAGACCTTCTGCCTGGGTTCCTTTTTCCTTAATCCTACATGTTGGTGTTAACTGACTTTTGTGGCATAATAATAGCAAAAACAGTAAAAGAAGAGAAATTCCGATTGAAGACAAAATAACAATGAAAAAGACAGAAAAACGTTAACAAAAATTTCCTCGGACATTCGTTTCGGGCCATTTTGCTGGAAGAGAAATTGTTTCTAAACCTCATAATTATTAAGAGCACAATGTTTCGAGAAAAACGAATAATTTAAAAAATAAGTTGATCGCTCATATCAATTACGAAAATGAATGAACGAAAAATATTTTCATCGTTCATGAAATTATTTAAATATAAATTGATATTGATAATGAAAATATTTTTATTAGTTAATTATTTTTAAAATAATATTTTTCGAATGGTTCATTTTTAACTTAACAAATCGATCATGAGAATGAAATTTGGGTTGGTATTGAATGGCACCGCCGTCCGCGACCGCAGCCCGGCGGTTGGAGAGGTGCCCATCAATTGGGCCGCTGGGCCCCACTTCTCATCAAGCAGATCGTCAGATCAGAGGGCCCACCCTTCCCACTTGCACGTCGCCGGGGGGCCCACGTTTTTGCTCTATTTCTCCATCCACCCATCATTGCAACTATAAAGACGGAAAAACAGAGAGAGAGAGAGAGAGAGCTCCACGGCACCGAATGCTCAATGTAACAATTAGGCCCAACAAGCACAAGCCCAAGACCAAGCCCAAGCCCAAGTATAGTATAGCGTATAGACTTCGGCCCGTGTAACCTATTCTCCCGTATCCTTCAGCAGCTTCAACGCGATCGAAGCATGAGGAAAAGGAGTGAAGCGGTGGCCACAAAAATCAGGGAAAGGGAAAAGGAAGTGAAGCTCGTTCACGAGATGAAAGGGGGGAAAGAGAAGACAGAAAAATTCTTATCGCATAGTCGATCTGGACACCCCGACAAGCCCGATCGATTGCGAATTACAGCACCGAATAGGTACTCAAGCCTATTATTCGTTAAATCGGAGTAATTTTCAAAGTTAGATTTTAAATTTGGAGTTAAGTGAAAGTTGAATTGTGAGGTTCGATAGAGGAGCTATTGAGCTTCAAATTTGTATGAAAATATTGGATAAAGGTTTTGTACAGCCATGAGGTTTGATGAAGATTGATTCCTAAGAACGGTTTGATCGGAATAGAATTCCAATTATTCGTGTGCGAGTTAAGCATGACTATCATTATACAAGTACTGAGAAAAATTAACGTGTGCTACAAACGAGTTTCTTTGTTAGTGCATAGGTATTGTTTTATCAATGGATAAGCATAATTTAGTCGCATCGTCCATTATCATAAAGTATTACTCGTTTTTAATATTTCTTTTCATATAATTGATAGAGAAAACTATGTGCTAGCTCGAGTATCCTTTGTAAGATGATTTTTCGGCTTCATCATGTGAATGATACTTTCTCTTTTTTGAGTTTGTAGACTCATATTTTCGAAAGCGGTATAATTTATATATACTATAAGTCATGTAACGGCAGGTTTATTACATAAAATCTAAATTGAGCATCTATTACCATTTTATTTATTTGAAATGGAAAAGTATGTTGATTACAATTTGAGTTGATTGCTTGTACAATGGTATGCAAAACCTTTCACAAAAGGATCATGAAAAGTTCATATGATTTATGAAAGTTACATTGATATATATATATATATATATATACTGAATTATCGAGAGTGATATTATTTGAACGGAATTGATGGCATGGCTTGATTGTATTTTTCACAAATTTTAAGACTTTCATTGTATTTATTAAGAGAAAAGGAAACCCGAAATTCAATCCGACACGAAGAACTATCCGAATTTCTTTACTTTATCACCCGAACCAGGTAATTTTGACACTCCTAGAGTATGGCCCTGGAGAAAGAGCAATTCCCGTGAAGACTCGAGAATTGCAATTCCTTTCATTATCGAGGCCTCCCTCAAGATACATTATTATGCTTTCGCTCTTGGTGATCTTCTTCAGTGACTCCCTGAGCATTAGCGGATAAAGACAGTGCATACTTCATGCTTAAACTGGATTTCGCACGTAAACCCCACAAGTTAATCATTCTTCCATAGTACTTACTGCACCTTAATTTTGCTTTCTTTCTTTTTTTGGGGTATGCAGTACTGCCGTTTGCATCATAGAAAACCGACACATGCGGAACAAGCAAAAAGCGAAGAAGCTAATATCTTATTCAACTTTGGATTTCTCGATATTTCACTTGACCGTAAAAAATTATAGAGCTATATGAATATTAGTATTTGATGAACTATATATGGAGTGGATATTTTATTTGATTTTGGGGGATATTCCGCAGGACGGAGGCTCCAACGTGGATCATCAGACTGGAGAGAGCAGACTTTAAAACTGGTGGGTCACATAGTCACGTGTCGCACAGTAGTGAATTAACCAAGGGCGTCTTTGGGAAAGGGGGCTGGTGGCTTTCACCGTGTCATCTTCCTTTTGTGCGCTTCGGAGCAACTGAGCGAATAATGACATTGGCATATTATGCATCCATCGACTGGTTACGCTTGGACATCGCGTCCATGGGTTTTATTTTCCTTTGAAAGTTTCCTTCCCAGTCTTGTAATTTTCCTCTAACATAGACTTCTTTTGATCATTTAAAATGTGTTTTGTACGGCAATGGTCAGTTTTTATTAATTCTCATGTCACTGAACTCATAAATATTATGAAATCGTCAATCTTTGGTAGTTTGCTTTTATAATAATCTATCGCGGCTTAGTTTATAAGCAATGACGAGCAAATGGGGTCTATTAAATCACCAAGGCTGGATAGTTTTCAAGCAATATTTTACAAGAAGTTATGGGATGCGGTTGGAGACGACATACTCATGTTTTGGGGTGCTCCTGCTTCTATGATCCCCTAAAAAAAAAATAGATAAAGGACCCATAATCGAGAATTCTTTTAGGACGCATTTAATAACGTTTTTGTTGAAAAATTGTTCCAGGAGAACAAAATAGAAAAACTATTTTTATTCCCGAAACAATTTTGAACAAAAAAATGCGTTTGATAACTGTACAAAATTTATGTTACTTAGAATAAAAAAGAACAAAACACGTTTGGAAACTTGTATAATTTTTTTTATTTCTTTTAATTTTTTAATATTTTTATTTTCTTTTCTTTTTTTCTTGTTTCTATTCCAAATTTGTTTCCTAATAAAAGTGTAAACAAACGCGTTTCTTCTTCTTTTTTTGCTTCCCTGACAAAAGAATAGAAATTTGTGTTCCAAGGAATGTAAACAAAATTTTCCAAATATGCCCTTAGTAATTTATGGTAATGTACTTGAAATCATCATAATGTTTGTCATGCCTTTATGTAGTAATTTTACTTTGATCATTTGTGATTTAATAATAGTTGTTGTAACTCGTCTTTACATACAATTAGTAGTTTACTTTTTTGATTTATAACTTAACTACACAGTTCATTACTAGAATGCTGTAGCACTTAGTAATCGACCAATAGAGAGTAAAATACTGCAAATTGTGGTTAGCGATGTTTACTTTGCTTGATAATTTTCTACAATGTTTATAATCTTTCTATGAGTCCGTGTACGTGACAAGCTAGTAATCATCTTACAAATATAGTGATTTACCCATAGATCTTGTAAGGTTGAATTTCTCAATGTTTGTAACATTTCATGGAATATTGTGAACAACTTGAATTTATTGTAAATTACTTTTTCAATACTCTTAGTCACTTACATCAATAATTCTCACATCACTCTACAATTCGTAAATGGGCAATAACCATCGTATATTTTAATATTCCTCGATCAATAGTAACTTGAGAGTAAGTAGTTTTTTCTTGAACATTTGTAAATATTTTTTTTCTTTGGAACTTGTCTTCTCTTAAATTGACATCTCACATTGAACAACTAGCAAGGCAAACTCGGACCGTTTGACATGAGAATCGCTTAAAAACCCAGGTAGAGCTTGAACTGGAGGATGAGAGATTGAGGTGAAGGCGGAATCAAGTGTGGCTGAATCTGCAGGCAGAAAACGGAGAAGAGGCAGAAGATGGACCAGCAAGGCTGAATCAAGATACGATAAAGTCACAGGTTGAATAAGTATGGCTGCATACACTGGTGATAATCGGAAAATAGGCGACGATGAGCCAGCGAGGCTGGATCAAAGTAAAGGGAAAAGTAATAGCGAAGATAAGCCAGCGTGGCTGAATCAAGATTGATAGAGTTAGTGGCAGGATCAAGTACGGCTGAATACGCCGGCACAAAACAAAGAAGAGTCGAAGTTGAACAAGCAAGGCGGAATCCAGATATGATATAATTAGATGCTGAACCAACGTATGATGTGTTCCTGAGTTCAGCAGTTGAAGATTATAGATTCGCCGATAGCCTCTATGACTGCTTGACAGCTTTCAAAGATAATGCAACCATATTTACTCCCAAAGAGCTTCTGCTAATGTTCTACAGCTCCAAAATCTACATACCTATCTTTTCCAAAAAATACGCTTGTAGCCCTCCGTGCCTTGACTCGCTCACACTTAGAACACACGTCTAGATCAGGTGGGAAGAAAAAGATCCTGCCCGTTTTCTACAATGTGGGATGGTCTGATGTGAAGCTGGAAACATCACTCTACAGAGGCGTTCTGGACACTCACAAGCAGACTTTGGCGATGAGAAAGTCGAGCGGTGCAAGAAGGCTCTTGTGGAGGCTGGTAAAGTCAAGGGATGGGAAATAAGCTCATATGAAAGGTATGTTAACATCTGTCTTCTTCTCTTGTAGGTTTCCTTCTGATTTCTTTGCTCGATCGATGGAGGCAATGTCGACAATGTCAGGAAAAGGAAACTAAAAACGACATTCTCCCAGCAAAAAAAAAAAAAAAAAAAAAAAAAAAAAGAAGAAGCAAATATTGGCCGACTCTGCTGTACTATATGTTGTTTCGTTCACTTGCTCGGATTTATGATCATTACCGAGCCTGTTTTAAAGCTTTATGGGGACAAAGCTAGAGAAAAAAGAGGAAATTATTGATGGGAATTAACGGGGTTAACATTTTCAATTCCCTCCTTTCTTTGCCAGGCCAAATCCTTCTCTCGAATTGACCATGTTTACACAACATATCTCAGTTTGGCTCAGTGAACTTTTTTCAAAAATTCATTCTATTCATCCACATGATAGCGCCATTCCATAATTCCACCCAGAGTTTAGTGATATTTTCACCCAATGGCAAACCGTGACAGTATAATCTGTTGATCGGACTAAATACTTGCTGCAATGGCATTATCCTTCATTCATACAATTACAAAACATCAGTGTAGTATGTTTAATATATCTTAGCGTCAGGTAAATCATGTTCTGCAGTAAAGGATCAGTGATCTTTTAGCACATCCAAATTGTCGTTTCATTGTGTAGTGCGTTGGGTGGTAGGTCCTTAGATAGCATCTGTTAATGGTTTGGAATTGAGATTTTTTCTGCCGTGGCAGTTAAAGGGAACTTATCACGGCCATCGTTGGAGAAATTTTGTTTAAGGCAATAACAGAGCACAATTACATGTTTGAAGATCTATCCACTGGTGATGATCCCATGTTCTGTTACAGGACCTCGGTATATTTCTATGCTCCTTTTCTCCTTTATTCTCGAGTACTCTCTCCTAATGATTGGACCTGTTGATAGTTTTAGCTTAATTGTGTTTTATATCAAATAGAAAAAAGGAGGCAAACACATGAAACTGAAACTAGATGAAAATAAAGTTATCGTCTGAACTCTGAAGTAGCTTGCATATACTTCAGTTTTTCAGTAGCTAATTACCCTTGCAATATAATCCACCAAGAATCCAGGGACAATACTGCACTTTATAATTACCAATCTTCAATTATCGGTTTGATGTTACATTTGAGTAGAATAGCTGGATGTATAGTAATTGTCATTTCAGACCAACGCACAGAAATATTACTACAGAGTTCTCTTTATAAAACAAAACTGATGGCAAAGTAGGTGTTAAGTTCACGGTATTAGTGATTCAAGAATACCTCCTACCTTTTATTTGTTAAGGAGAGTTGACGCATCAAAACTAGAGCTGGCAAAATGGGTCATAAATCCATATTATGACCCATTTTTAGTTAAATTAATCATATATGAGTCAAGTGAAAGTTAAATATGGATCATAAATGGGTCAAGTGAAAGTTGAATACGGGTCAAAAATGAGTTAAGTGAAAGTTAAATATGAGTCAGAAATGGACCTAAGAAAGTAAAATACAAAAATAAATGGGTCTCAATGGGTTGTTAGGAAACACACTTTAAAGTTTAAACCATGGCCTTTTTTAACTTTATAAAAATGTTTTTCTTAATAAAAAAATCAAAATCATAATTATTTTTCATATTTTATTTTTCTTTTATTTTATTTTTCTTTTTCTTTCTCTTTCTTTTTCTTCCTTCCTTAGCCGAAGCTGACTAGCGGGCGAGATGCCGTGCAAGTCTCGAGCTCACTGGGCGGTCGCCGATGACTAGTGAGGCTCAAGCCTCGCCGATAACCGGGCGACGCTCAAGCTCGCGGCGTCGAAAGGGACTCGATTTCACCGATTTAGCGGGGCCAAGGCCCCGCCCGACGCCAACGGGCTCAAGTCCCGCTAGATCCGGCGAGGCTTGAGCCTCGCCAATGATTGTTGATGCTCGAGCTCGTCGGCTGGGCGGGCCTCGACCTCACCAACTCGGCGAGATCGAGCCTCGCTAGATCGACGAGATAGAGCCTCGCCCAACCCCGGCGAGCTTGAGCCTTGTCGGATCTAGTGAGGCTTGAGCTCGCCAGCATCGAGCGAGGCCTCGGCCACGTCAGATTGGCGAGATTGAGCCTCGCCCAACTTCGACGAGCTCGATCTCGCCTGTCGGCCGATCGCCGGCCGTCGTCGTGGCCGGCGGCCACCAAAGAAGAAGAAAATAAAAAGAAAAAAATAAAAAATAAAAATATTAGAAATAATTAAAAATTATATTTTTTAAAAATTAAAAATAATTAAAAAATTATATTTAAAAAATCAAAATTTTGATTTTTTTAAATATTTTAAAAAGAATTATAAAAATTCCATTGAATTTGTATTGCATAAAATGTTTTAATAATAATTTTTTTTATAAAAAATCATAAAATGAGTTTTTTAGGTTTAGTTAAAAAATTTCATGTTACGCTTTTAGTTATTCAATGGTATGTTCACTTCAAATAAGAGAAGCATATGCATAGTCTAATTTTTTATAAATATTTCAATTTATAGGTTTTTATTTTAACTTTTTATTTACTATTTTTAATTTAATTTGAAGTTTTATTCCAATTAGCATATAGTAGAAGTGGGTTTTCCTAGAATATTAATAGGTTTTAGCAATACGGGTCGGGTCAGGTATGGGTTACTAGATTTACACTACAAGAATATAGGTCAAAACGGGTTAAATGAGTTAAATATGAGTTAACCCATTTTTGACCTGACCCATACCCGACCCGACCCGTATGCATTTAGAGAAAAATGAGAACCTAGTTATTCTTGATCTTTCCTGGAGTAAGGTTACAGAGTCCTGGGGAGGTTGGAATAGAATAAAGGTGGGTTTATAGCTCATTTGTTGTTGTCTTCGTGTTAGCCCTTATGTACATTGAGAGTTCTACGTCATATGAACTTTTTTCCCTTGTTTTGCAGATGGAGCATTTGAAAGTCTTGAACCTTACAGGTTGTACGGACCTATTAGTTACCCCGAGCTTCTCGTGTTGCCCAAATTTGGAGATACTGATCCTTGAGCGATGTTCTCGATTGGTTCATTTAGATCCTTCAATTAATGATTTGAAGCCCTTGGTTACCTTGAATTTGAAGTTTTGCTTTGAACTTAGCATGTTGCCTGTGAAAATGGATGGGCTGTGCTTTGAAAGAGCTCCTGATTGATGGCACTTCCATACGAGAACTTCCTGCGTCGATAGGCAAACTGGTTAAACTGCAAATTCTTAGTGCCACTAATTGCTTCACATTGGTTTGTGTTCCTATTTCTGTTTGTGAACTTCAAGCTCTTTCGATGCTTGCCTTGGATAACGCGAAAATTCTTGAACTCCCTGAGTCAATTGGAGACTTGGGGAATCTTAGACGCTTGTCTTTGAAGGACTGCCGTGGGCTTGGAAAGCTTCCGGAATCCATTGGCAAATTGGAGGACTCATTAGAAGAGTTGGATATTTCAAGTACGGGTATTTCGAATTTGCCCGATTCAACTGTAAACCTGAGGAAATTGAAAGTGCTGAAAATGGATTCTTTGTTTCGTAAGAGAATTTCCTCGTTTAATTGGAAGGTTGATTTACCTGGAAGAAGTACATGCCTCCTGGTGCAGGAGTTTGGAGGGAGTCTTGCCAAGTGATATTGTGCGCCTATATTCTCTCAGAGAACTGAGGCTTCGAGGTACTCGTATATCGAGCCTTCCATCAGAAATACAGTTCTTGCCAAGACTTCAGACTTTGGATTTGCTACACTGCGACGTTCTCAAAGAGTTGCCTACTCTTCCCCCTAACCTAAGTAGCCTCGATGTCAATCCCGACTTGAAGCAAAAAATGTTAGAATCTTCAAATTTCAGCCTTTGGTGGCATTTATTGCAATAAGTAATACGGTGTTAATTTGGATAAGATTGTTGATTGTTGTCATTTGACGTGGTTCGTAGGGTTGACTACATTATGCTCTCGGCAATTATAGAGTTGTGTCAACCTACTCTTCTCAATATGTTTCCCTCTTGCTTATATTTCTAGTATTCCTTTCAATGTGGTGTATATGCATCGATTTAACATAGTCATGAATTTTTATGACTGTCGGTAATATTTTCATGGTGGCAACTACGATAATCTAACGATACACATGCATTGAATAAGAGAAAACACTCATGTCATTGCAAATTAACCATAGAGGAATGCTTTGTGCCATTGGAAATTAGCCGTATTGTATATATTAGGCGTGAATTAATTTCCCAAACTATGACTGTGTTGCACAATAGCACTGATTTTTAGAAGTTACATATTATCCTCTTGAGCTTTGATTTTTGTTTTTGTCACTATTTTTTTCCCTCTGCATCGCAAATTAAACGTCCCTGAAGAATGGGGACTTGCTCATTTTTTTTTTTTACTAGAATAATCTCTACTACTACATGGTGAATGAAGTTAAGAAAATAGAAATGCTGTATGACTAATGAAGTTAACAATAATACGGTTAAGTTTGTAAAGAAAAATAATTTAATCCATACTCAATTAACAAACTTAACGGAGATGTAGATTAAAAAAAATTAGCCATTGCAGAAAAAAATCAGAATTCAAGAATTAACCCGTAATTTTTCAGAGCTCGGGATTTATTGTGCAATGGTATCAGAGTTCTGATACATTTTCAAATTTGGGAGCTATTGTGAAATAATGCCTAATTATCCCTGATATTATGATTGTTTGGGCCACTAGAAATGTTTCACCTGTACAATTGTCAGATTGTACACAATACTCCTCGGATCATCATCAAGATGAAAAGTACCAAAATCCAAATGGGTTGGATCTACAACCCTATTAAACAATAAAGTCAGCGGTAGTTATCTATCAGAATACTTACCATTAAAGCACTTGTACATTCAACAGTTCAAATTTTAAATCAGTTGACAATTATCTCCGTTTTATCTATAAAATAGATTACCTATATTAAGTTCGAACGTATTTCAGTTTCAGCTTCATATCTTTTCTTGAGGTGTCCATCAACAATTGTTGCAATCTTCGGTATAGAAAAATTATGTCGTTGGAAATTAACTGTAGAGATTATGTTTTACGTTGTTGAAAATTAGTCCTATTGTACGTATTAGTTGCTGAAGAAAAGCAATTAAACTTGTGAATGATCAACATTTTCATGATGAAATATTTCATTTATAAATCTTTTGTGTTTGAAGCCCCAACTGGGACTACACATCCAAGTTACACTAACTGCATGTTCTTTTATAGGCAGCTCACCTGTTGGAGTGTAGATCATCAACGTGTTTGTTTTTGGTCAAAGTTTCAATTTGAACTATGGGTGATCAATTCCCGGATGATTCTCGACCTAGTGATTCCAGACTTTCTAGAGTGAATCTTGGCCTAAAAGATAAAATCCTACCCAAACTTATAAACCACATTACATCTCTCAACATGAAAGGGTTGACCTTGCTTCCTTTAGCGGGTTAAAAAAACCTCGCACGAGTTTTGTCTACTCCTAGGACCACATGAAGTTATAAACCATTAATAGGTAGTTTAGTGTAGGAATTAGGATACGAATTTTAGAGGAAAGAACATAATCGGCATCAAAATTTGTTCGGATTTAAGGTAATTAATTTGGGGGAAGAAATGAATTTAAGGCAAATTAGTTATAATTTCCATAAAAGCATGTGCCGTTGGATTTAACTTGACATAGGAAATGAAGTTTTCTATGTAGTACGTCAAACAAAATATTGCATTGTGCACTCCGGCCACCAAAAAGTTAAAAAATCACATTTTGCATTTTGACTCATGATTAGACGTCTTTTGTCCTGAATCTCTGCTTACACTCAGAAACGTACATGCAGGGCCTAGTTAAAGTTATGTGTTGAATAATTGATTCATTTCCTTCAATTGGGTTGCACCAATTTTGATGTTGGAGAAAACATCTTCTCGGATCATCCAATATATATCTTGCTAATGCTTCAATAAGTTATAAGAATCTCACTCAATATATAAGTATCGATTGAGACAGGATAAGTAATGGCATAAATTCTTCGATGATTTCTTACTATCTAATTATTTTCCTTTTAATTTTTTGGACGTAACAAATAGATGATATCTTGGGTCATTGAATGCAGCTCACTGGTGTGGTCAGAGATAGACCGTCTTCATTCTGAGCAAGGAATCTCATGAAGTCACAATTTTCATTAACTAACACATTCTTTTGAAATCTTGACGGAAGTTCATTTTTTTGTCGTTTTTCTATAGCAACGATAACTTCATGTGCAGGTCCGGCTTCCGTATGAATAGCTAGGTAAAACAAAAGTCACATATCAACCAAAGTCATACATATCTATTTCCACAAAGCTTTAAACTAATGGCATGTAATGGATCATATTTGACTCCATCAAGACATTTGAAGTCCAATAGTACGTGTTTCTAGATGGTCAAAACCTTGTTCAAGGACACACCAAAAACACCTTCCTTTGGCTTTGATTCTCGTCACAGCCTACTCCTTGGGAGAGAAACTAGGTTTAGGGATATTGCCTAAAAGACAAGCCCATGACCCATGATTAGACGCGACCTTTCTCGAGCTCATATCTCGCATAACATTGGTGTGTTTGTAAATATTTTCTAATGAGAAGTCACCATTAGTCTATTAAGGTCAGCTTGAAAATCAAGTGAGGGCCTTGAGGCATAGGGGTGTGCAAAATACCCAAGAACCGTCCGAACCACCCAGAACCGGACCGGAACTGCTCGAAACCGGCGGTTCTTGAGGGAACCGGTCCGGTTCTGCCCAATTTATGGGAACCGGTGGCACCGGTCCGATTCCCGTTCCATGGGCAGATCTGCCCGCCTGCCTACCTGGACCAGACCGGAACCTTTTTAATATTAAAAAAAAATTACTAAAAGAAACCCTAAATCTCATCTCACTCTCTTCTAGGGGTGTGCAAAATACCCAGGAATCGCCCGGACCATATTTGTAAATTCATTGCGTTTACTTCTCCTGCTGTTCGCATCTCCACGTACTTAAATTTGGTTTTTCTTTCTTTGGCTTACTTTGATGTCACGTGGTCGTTCTATATTGAAAACTAAAATTGTTTCAAGCGCCAAGATCGGTTCCATGGATCCACCCGGGAACCGGACCGGACCGCGGTCCGATTCCCCGGTGGATCCATGCAACAAATGGGTGGATCCCGGTTCCACCTTTTTCTAACCGGTCTCCACGGCGGTTCCCGATTCTAAGTCTAGAACCGCCCACCCTGACCATGCACACCCCTAGTGAGGCATATGAATGTACCTCACTTTCTATACAATCAGAGAGTCTTAAGGCTGAGAACTTGATTATACAAATTAAAAAATTGGTATCCTTTTAGTACCTAATCTTGTTTATTTTGAGCAGTCTAGATTGATTTTAGACCTACTAATATGTGAGGTAACTATGCGAGTATGCAATCATTAACATAACAATCGGCAACCAAAATGACATTGAATAATTTACATTGGGAGAGCAAGAATCTAGCATCGTCAAATAAGGAGCATGCCACCTCTAAGTAAGCTTAAGGGAAACCATAATCAACATACAAAAAGTGCACAATCAAGGCATTTGTCTTTAAGGACATTTGAACAAAATTTTAGATTAAAAAAAGACTCCCCTTTTAAGAGAAGATCATCCAAAAAAAAAATATTTTAAAGCTTTTTGAGGAATTCTAATTTTTTGGAATTTTTTTGAATTTTCTAAATTTTAATTTTAATTTTTTAGTATTTGTATGCATTTTTGAATTTTTAAATCTTTTATGAATTTTCTTTAGTATCTCATAAATTTTTTTCTATTTCTTAAATATTTTTTATGATTTTTATTAATTAATTAATTTTTAAAAATTCATGATTTTATTTTTAATTTTTATTATTTCTTTTTATGAGTTTTAATATTGTTAAAAAGGAATTCGGACCGGGTCTCTTGTCCGACCCGGACCTATAGGTCCTGGTTGGGTCAAGAAGTCGGACCAGCCCGAGGCTCGGCCCGAATAAACCTATTTCGCAAGACCAAATATACCCGGCCCGGCCACCTCTTCTAATTTGCACAACAATTTAAGCCCAATTTTTCTGAAGCCAGACTAAAGCAAATCAGGCCCGAAGATCACCAGTCCAAATATAGCTCGAAATCGACCCGAACTTAACAAATTCTAGTTGAGCCCAGATTCCTAAAACCCATGAGAACAGAAGAGACGAACGGCCATGAGCCGCCTATTATCCGCCCTTGGCTCAATCAAAGGACCGTCCGCCGGGATGCACACACGACACGCAAAAGAAACAGCGACAATGAAAGTCCACAAACATGTCAAATAACCAACAAACGCTTAGAACCAGACCAAAATCCCGGAAAATCTACATAACTCGGTTCGGGCAAATTTCACAAACACATGACAGGCGTCGACTGAAGGGAGACTATTGAATTAACTGGGGGTCAAACCGTGCCGAGACGCTTAAGCAATCGGATAAGCAGAGATTGAAATGAAGCTTAGCACAACATAGATGGGGGCTGGGACTCGCAAAAACCGTACCACGACGAAGCCCAGGTCTGACGAGCCGAAACAGGGCACAAAGCAGGGCAAACGGGGGCCGTTGGTGGTGCTCTCTACCCGGCTTGGCGGCGGTGAATGGTGGGCGAGATCCATAGATCGGGCCACATCTGTTCGCCTCGCACGCCTCCGAACCAGGATCCTTGAGGAATCGACCCAAATCGGAAAAATAAGAAAAAAAGAACAGCCGGGTCTTACCACTTGTTCGAGGTGGAGGAGGGGTAGAAGTTGGCCGGGACTTGGCACGGCCACCACCGGAAGTTGGCCGGGACTCTAGTTCTCCCTCCCTTTTACTCAAGGCTCTCTCTCTCTCTCTCTCTCTCTCTCTCTCTTCCAAGCCCCGTGTCCGACGCTAGCCGTTGCTGGCCAGCCCGTCCTGACCACACCGCGCGCGACATTCCTCGTTGTCCTTTGACGTACGCTATCCTTCGTTGCGTCGTCCTTCTGCCCTTGTCGCCGAGCTACCGTCCAAGCCGAGCAGGGAAGAGAGAAGGAGAAGAAGAGAAGGGGGCCGGGCTGGCAAAAGGGATAGGTGGGCCGGCCCGCGGGGGGAAGAATGAGGGAAAGATGAAAAAGGAAGAGGGGGCGAGCCAGCCCAGGCCTGGCCCTCTTCCGCTTTTTTTTTTTTTTTTTTTTTTATTTTTTTTTAAATTTAAGTTTTAATGGATACTAGTTATGCATTGTAGCTGAATGAAAGTTATTTTTGCTAGGGGTTAAAACCAATCCCTAATTTTCTATGTAATTTAAAACATAAATGAATAGTGTCAATAATCATCTTCATCTAATTCCAAATCTCACGCACATCTCGAAGGTACACAATCAACCTTGTGTGTGAGGCGTGGCTACATTTGACCTGCCACATTATTCGAGAATCATGCTTGCATTACAAAAACATTTGTCTGACAAACTGTTGTTTGTGAATGGAATGTATCATTGATTGCCTTTCAATGAAATGAAATCTACAAGGCATTACTTTATTTTTGGCTAGCTCCAATAAATCATATTTATCTCTTTAGAAGATTGAGTAAAAGGGAAATTTAGGTGTCAATTAGGTAGTTAGACTATTGACATCTAAATTTTGGTAACCTATTTAGTTATTTAGGTTGCATAAGAAAATTGAGAGTCGATCCAACTCCTAAAAATAATAAAAATATCACTTGCATCATTCACATTTGTATTCTTTTTGCTGAAGTCATGATGTGACTTCTCTTCGATGCTACCATGGACTGATGCACGGACAAGCGCACGAAGGATCATCTCCCATAAATAGCTGGCCGTCACGACCTCTTTATCTCGGTCAAGAATTCAATAGGAGAGAGGCAATCGCGATCGGCAAAGCGAGAATATTTATAGCTAGAGAGGAAACAGCGGAATTTGGTAACGCTAAAGAGATCAATTCGGTGGGAATCTGATAATGGGCTGGCAAAACGGAAGAGATTTTTTAGATGGGATGAAGACTCAGATTTCGGTGATCGATCATTGGTCAGAAGGCAACTAGAGATTGAGCCATTGAATTTTTCCCTAAGGAAGATGATAAAAATTAGCGGATGTGATCTCTTTTCCCGCAATTGACGTCCGGGCTGTTGGGAGATTTTTCCATAGAAATGCGATATCATCTCCTGGTTGTTAAAGAGGTTTGAATGAAAAAGTTGTGATCAGCATCTAACGTCCGTGGGTATCATCATATAAAGAGCAAATCTTCATCCGCGGTTGCTCTCCTCCGCACTCCGCCGCCCACCACCACTCCGTAAGCCAAGCCACCATATCCTACTCTCCATCCGCGACGTTGCCCTGACATGGTCATTCATCTCATCAATGCTGACGTCAGCTCCACCGCACCTCCGCCTTGCTCAGCCGCGACTTCCAGGCACAGTGACCGACATGATGTCGGGTCGCTGACGAGCCTCACTATCACGCACAGCAGCTAGGCCGAGAAGTCCAGCGAATCCAGCCATAGCCAGTTATCCCAGTAGGTCTTCTAGACCTCCTTGCAAGCTTTCAGGTTTCCTGGCAAAGCAGCTTGGCACCGGTGGTCATTTAGCGACATTGGTGATTGTCTGTGGCGTTTCTAGCTAACATACGTCCTTGCCATTACGTTCAAGAGTCGTAGTTCCCTCGGCAAGCCCCTTTTGCAAACTCCGGCATTGAACAACGGTCGTCAATCCTCGCTGCCGTAGCTTCACCGGCTACACTCTCTTGCCAATACCCACCAGAAGGCGTCGCACCTTTCCTCGCTTCGATTGTCTTAGGTTAATCTTTGCTCAATGTAAGTTGGGTCTGTCTAAATTCATTTTAATATATGGTTTTTAAATGCATGTTATTAGTTAATAGAAGCTTATGCTATCACGATTTGATCCGATCCTTTCCTTTTGGACCTTTAGGCACTAAGATCGAACTCCAATCAATGATGTGATTAATTCTAACCATAACGCGTATTTCAATATATCGACATTGCTTGTCATTGTCTCGTACATATTTAGAGTTTTGCGCAAGTTCATAATTTCTTATCTAGGGCAATGCATTTTAGTGTTAAGAGTATCCGTAGATTTAGGGTAGTTCATGGTTTTTACTAATCGAAAACAAAAGAGAAAAAAGAATGTTACTTGTGTTTTATATCACGTAATTCACGTCATCTAGAAAATCAACTTTTTGGTTATTAAGTGGTGAAGATTGGAGTAATTAGTCATTACATTTCATGCATTATTCATATTGCACATCATAAAATGAAAATATGAAAAAAGTCAGCACTGCATCGCTAAGTCGATATTCGTTTATTAAAAGTCAGTAAGTCAAATATAGGGTCCTAGGATATAATTTGCTGTTTTCATTAACATACATATAATACAAAAAAAAAAAAAAAAAGCATTTCATATAACTTGCATCCTAGGATTAGTCCATGATTAATTCTATCTTATGTCATAGCATTCTCGGCATATCCTATCGCTAGCTTTAGGAATTGATCCCGTATCACTGCATATAGTCAATTCATTATAGCATAGCATGCATGACATTTAGGACTTTATGTTACTTCATCGATGCATGTTAGATTAGTGCATATAATCATAGCATTATCTGAGTCGTGTCCATATTGCATTTAGGGAGTTCATCTCATTAAAAAGAAAACACAACAAAGAATGAATCGATATTACATCTTAGTTATCTCAAAATAGCTTAGTTCATGCATTAGTCAAATTCATCAACATTTTCATTAATAAATGCATTTGTCATCGCATGTTTGTTTTCTAAGTCTAAATTTGCAGAATCCTTGTCTCAGTTGAGTGTCAAATACACATCCATTCCTGCTTGCTCATGCATTTCAGGTTCTTCAATCTTCTGAGTAATTTTGTTACTATTTTGATTATTGAATTTTCCACTTTTAGGGGTTAAACCTCACATGTACATGTGCATGTTTTTGTATCTTTCTACCCTCGCTATCCCTGTAAGTGTTCTATCTTCTTTGTCATTCTTATATATTACATCGTCTCCCAATCATGATCAAGCAATACTTGTCAGATTGCGTGGAAGAAATGACCAAGAAGTTGGCGCTCGAAGGACAGAGCGACGGGATGACACCCCGGACGTCGAATGAACGAGTTGAACAATGTAGTGCAAAGTTTGTCAGATCGCGTGGATAAGCTGGAGAAGGTATTTGCGACTCTACGTCCTCCTCCAAGGTCAAACCCAATGAACCGGGTAAAGCCCACCAATGTTAATTCGACCAGCAAAGCTGAAGGTGATAAAAATGTCCGAGCAACCAATGATACTACCGTTGTCATTGATGAGGATTTGGATGATAGAATGAGTTCGAATTGCCCAGAGTAGGGGCATGTTTAATTATCTGCGTATTCCTAGGGGCATGTTTAATTATCTGCGTATTCCTCTACATAGGAGTCTTTCCTACTTTCTTAGATTTCGATTTCTCGTTCTCGATAATATAACTCGTTCCTTTCAATAAATTGCAAGTTCATGAGAAATTTTCATGTGTTTGAGGGCATGTGAAAGCACATCAAATTTGCCCTATGATCAGATCTCTTTGAAGGCTGGGCTTCTACACTATCCCTCCAAAATTTGTTGAAGTAAAAAATTTCAATACATCTCAAAAAATAAAAAATAAAAACTCGTGACTTCATAATGCACATGAGGTGGCAAGACAAATTCGGATGATCTAGTGGAGGAATAAAGCCCTGAATTTTAAAGATGCTCAGAGAAGCCATTTTCTGTGCAAACCGAGTCGGAAGACTGCCTTGAAATATTCACACCTTCGAGATATGATTTAATAAGGGAGGATTGCCATCAGGTACCATTTGTTCTAACTCCGCACTATTCATTCAGATGCTAACGTATGATCTTGTACTTAATGTAGATTACATAAACCCAATAGCATGGCAGAGACCAATCAGCTCCACACGTGCCCTTGAGAAAGAAAATTACAGAGGTAGACAGAGTCAATGTGGGGGCTAATCTTATATCGATCGGGCACGATGTCATCTCCAAGTGTGTTAAGAAGTGTTCGCTCTTAAAACTTCATGCACGCTACAAGCCACCGGCAAACAAGGAGATATAAAGGAACAAAGACAAAGGGATCACCTGACTTTTGAAGAAAATGGTGTATCTCATGCCTGAACATAGCTTGATTAGTACCACTCTTTTACTTTGTAGGTGACAAGATGCTTAGCAAGGACGATGGCAGTTTCTCGAATCCTACAAGTGTTGATTCCCCATCACTTGAAAAATATCATTGTTGTGCAAACCGACTCATAACTTGTAGGGGCAAAGAATAGACTTGAATTGGTGATTAGTTGAAGGTCCAAAATCCCAAATCATTATAGAGAACTTCTATGAGCTCTCCTTTCAAAGAAGGGTAAAGCGCAATATCTAAAGAATCATATTGTAAAGGTTTTTTTTTTTTTTTAATGATCTTGTCTCCGTTATTGCATAACGAAATTTTTGGATGGATTTATAGAACGAACCTATGCATTTCTAGTAACATTTCTTCCACCTTATGTTTTCCTCGATTATACACGCATGCACGCATTCTATTCATTATAGTCCTTGTTCAATAAAATAAAAATTAAAGGAATGCGACCCAGACCTTTTTTTCTCAAATTTTGCATCGGATAATTAGGAATTAAAATACATTAATTAACAACTGCCACAAATATATACTAAGCATCTAGAAAATAAACATTTAAAACACTTGTTACAGTCTAGCCACTAATTGAAGATTCTTGGAAACTCCAAAAGGAGTAATAAATTAAAGAAAAAGTATATATCTCTTGCTTTGTCCATCCATGGTCACCAACTGAAAGTCTGCAACCATACAGTCCTCAGAGAAAAGCCCTACCAAAGGAAAGGGGAAGAAAAATGCTTGCGTAAATTGATTCTGAAATCGTCAAAAAAAAAAAAAAAAAAAGATTCCGAAGAACCCTTTTCTCATTTCAATGTTCTCAAGTCGAGAAAATATTGGGTGGTCTTGTAGCTCCATGTCAGCATGGTCCCCAGCCACTCACGAGGTGCCAAGTGGAGGGGTGGGCCTATTTGGTGTCTTATGCCTTCTTTCCCTCTCTCTCTTCTTCCTAGCCTGCACACTCTCTCTCTTCCCCCTCTGTGAAGTCGTGCCTCTCTTCCAACGAAACGTGACGCCAACGGCCCTCTACCTCCGCCTCCGCCTCCGCCAGTTGACTCCGTTGCCCTCGACTCCGACGCTGCCTCCTCCCCTAAACCCGACTCTAATGGCGATGCCCCTCTGTCTCCCTCTCGTGACATCTAGTCCGCTCAGTGTCGTACTGTTGGAGCTCATCACAGGCAAAAGGCCTCTAGACCCCGAGTTCGGATAATCCGCTGGCATGGAGCCATTTTTCTCTGTCCATCTATAGGCTATGTTTCTTGGGGAGGTGCAAATACTTATAGATCTTGCCCTTTTATTTCCAACTTTCACTTCTGATGTAGTTTTTCGGTTACTAAATGATGCACCATTTTATTGTGAGTTGTTGTAAAGCTTGTCATTTTTTGCAACCATTTAGTTTGCTGAGTTAATATGGTTACCCCGTTGAACTTAACATGTAATATGTTCATGTTTCTTAATTTTCTGATGATCTCAAAAGACTAATGATATTCATGGTGTAGCATTTAATATCCGCCTCCCATTTTAACTTTTTTTGTCATTTTTGGCCCCTACACTTTCCGACCATCTGGGTTGTCTCTTCTCTTTTACCAATCGTTGGTGGAGTTGCACTTGCATCAATGACAGAGGCTTCCTTTAACTGGTGAGAAACTTTAGTAAAATGCTAAAGATATAGGAGTAGAAAAATGGATATAGCCTAACTTTATGTTTGATTTCAGATATGTATTCTAGCTAGCTCATCGGTCGAAGAGTCATAGTATAGGTCTTTTATTTTTGTTCGGTGCGCATGACTTTGGCTTTTATGGTTTCTAAGGGCTGGGTTTTTTGGAGCACAATGGCCTCGAATCTGAGTAATCAATCTCGTAATTTGCTCAGCAAGAAAGTCATGGTCAATAAGGAGGTATCATGAATTGTTTTGTCTTCATCTTCAGACTGTTAAGTATTTGAAGCTACATTATGCGATTGTTCTCTTATTTTGGCAGTTGAATTTGCTTATGTACAGGAATCCTTGGACAATATAACTCCCTTTTCGATTATAACCATGATGTCATTTGTTTTATTATTCCCTGTGACTTTTTTCACGGAAGGTCTCAAGTTCACTCCTGCATCCCTACAAGCCGCAGTGAGTGTTCTTTCAAACTTTAATAATTGCTCAAAAGGGTTCTGTATATGGAAGTTTTTCTGATATGCCTTTTTTCTCATCTTAACAACAGGCGCAACAGGGATTAAATGTCCAGCAGGTATTAACCAGGTCCTTCCTTGCAGCGTTGTGCTTCCATGCATACTAGCAGGTGAGGCTTTTTGCCCAATGCAATATTTTCATTATTTTTGGGTCACGGGCCACACATTTTCTTTGACGATCTAAATCTGTAGCTATGTTGTGTGCCTCATTCATAATTTCTTTTGGCATTCATTGTCAAATCTATAACTGTGACCTATTACTTTAAGCACTCAGAACCCCTTGAGTCTTCTCTATAGGACATCGAGTTTAGATAAGCAAATTTACGGGATGGCAGAAAATCGAAAGGATCAATTTGTGACATCACTAGTGAAAAGATTTTGGAACTTTTGAGAAACGAAACAGCTGTGTCTCCATCATTGTTGATCTTCTTATTGGATCAGCAAACTCTATAATGTTGTCTGTTTACATGTCTATAGAATTGGATAACCGTCTGCTTCGGATTAATCACGATATGCCACAATATCTGCACTAATGTGCATAGTGTTTGTGCCCACAAGAACAATGAAGTACACGCAGGAGAAGAAATTGATTGTTTTTCAGTCATGCAGGTCTTCAATAGCACTTTTTAATGGGGAAATACCAACCTTAATTGTTGAATTTGTGCAGGTCTCTTACATGATACTACAGAGGGTATCGCCAGTGACCCACTCTGTAGGAAACTGCGTGAAGTGTGTTGTGGTCATTGTCAGCTCAGTTCTCTTCTTCCGAACTCCAGTTTCACCCATAAATTCCCTAGGTGATTTATGCTACCATCTGAACAACCTTTTTCCAAGTATGTTATTTTCTTGGCTTTTGTTTCTTCCCCTTCCCTCCCCAAACCTTAGCGAGAAAGCATATAATGGCATTTGCTTCTAGGGAAAATGAGATCTGGTATCTGTTTATTGGTTAATCAACTAGTTTAGCTTGGTTCCATAGTATTACTATTGTCATTGCTATTTAGATTATTTTGCTCTCATGGTTATGGTTTTGTTATCTTTCTCATTATGGTGATGTTATTAGGTACGGGAGTGGCCCTTGCTGGAGTCTTTCTGTACCCACGCATGAAGCGCATTAAGCCCAAGCCAAAGACTGCTTGAAGGACCACCAATGATGCTCCGGAAGAACGAAACAGTATCCGTAGTGGCAGGGTCTTATGGATACATTGTGCCTGGTAAGTTGATTATTACTCTCATAATCTTCCATCGAATTGATCAACTATCAGATCTTTCCAGTGTCCCAGTTAGTCCCAGTTAATAACCGCATTACCCTTGCAAAATAGCTACTAGTCAATGCTAAAAAGTGATGAAAGTATCACATATGCTCATCACCTTTCCTTAGCTAACAATGCTGCAATTTTTTGATGTTCGCCAACAGAATACGGATACACCATGAAGGTTGATGAAAAGATAGACATATACAGCTTCTGTGTCGTACTATTGGAGCTCATCGCAGGCGAAAGGCCTCTAGACCTCGAGTTCGGAGAATCTGTCGGCATTGTCGAGTGGATATGGAGGAAAATCAGGGACAACAGGGCTCTGGAAGAAGCTTTAGACCCCAATGTAGGAAACTGCAAGCATGTGTAGGAAGAGATGTTTTTGGTGCTCAGAATAGCGCTCCTTTGTACTGCAAAGCTACTGAGAGATAGGCCCTGCATGAGGGATGTCATAACCATGCTCGGAGAGGTGAAGCCTCGGAGGAAGAGCAGTAGCAATGGCGCCGCAATGTATGAAGCTAGCAAAGACAAGCCAGTTTTTAGCACGTCACCTGTAAATGGCCTTCTCTAGGGACTGAGTTCTGAGCATTTGAGTTCCTTTTGGCTAATGGTTCCTTCAATTTTTCTCTATATGTAGAATTTCTTAATTAAATGCTTGTAGCTGCTGGTTTTGATATCTGTAGAGATCATCGGTATATGATCTAGGTACCTTTTTTTGCAAATAAAACTTCATTTGCTGTATATGTCCGTGTCCAGAATCACTGCAGCAGTATGTTTATAGAGCTTCAATTTTTCTTCTTATGTTGTTTTCTTGGTAACTTTCACCCAAAAAGCAAAAGATATTAAGATGGTTGTTTTGGTTGGTAATGGCAATGGAAATTAACACATTCTCAAATCTGAGGTAAAAACATTGCATGACATATAAATCATGTAGACCAAGTTCATCATGATAATTGATCTTGTAATGTTCGTCTATGTAGTCTATAGACCATGCAATAATTTATCTTTTAGGTCAATGCATTAAGGAGTTCATGGCATTAAGGGGTTCATGGGCTACGAAAGGTATTTTTGGTTTTTTATTTATAACATGAGTTGTTTCAATCCGTGTTCCAAAGTGTAAATAAATACTAAATTCAGCACCCTAGAAGCCTTAGCTCTTAGTATATATATATATAGAACAGGACAATAAAAACAAGGATAATTGATCCATCAAACTTTGTACGCACCTAGTTTAAAATCTCATTGTGTTATTGAGGAAAAAAAAATTAGCGTTCAAACTTGATACCTCATTTTTTTTTTCTTTTTTTCTTGCCCAACAACCCATTTTCAATTTTTTTCTTTAAATCTTTCGAAAATAAATTCGTATGTGCTTCTGTACTCAAAATCAATCCATCAAACTTTGCATGCACCTAACTTAAAATCTCATTGTGTTATTGAACAAAAACAAAATGATGTCCAAACTCGATATCTCATTTTTTTTTTGGGTTAATACTCTGAAAAATCCTAAATTGGTACACATGTGACAAATTTACCCCAAACTATTTTTTTGACCATAAAAAACCTCAAACTAATATACTTTTTTTGACAAATTTATTCCAAAATAGTACACTTGTGACAAATTTACCCTCTATTTGTTTTCGTTAAATTTTATTATCAAATTATTAAGTTAAATGACACATGACAGTTGATTGTTATACTGATTTGGGATTTTATGTGTTATTTGTCACAATTTATAATTTTTATGATTTTTTTTGTGGTATTAGTCTAATTTAGCGGAGTGTATATTTGTTGCAAATTTATCAGTTTGTGATTTTTGCGGTTGAATAAATTAGTTTAGAATAAGTTTATCATAAATGTATCGGTTTATGGTTTTTTACGGTCGGTCGAGGTAAATTTGCCACAGATATACCAGTTTTAGCTTTTTCATGGTCAAAAAAATAGTTTTTGATAAATTTGTTACATGCGTATCAGTTTGGGCTTTTTCAGGTATTGACCATTTTTTTTTTTCTATTTCTTGTCCAACAACCCTTTTCCAACTTTTTTTTTCTTTAAAGCTTTTGGAAATAAATTCGTACATGTTCCTGTACCTAAAATTAATCCATCAATCTTTACACACACCTAGTTTTAAATCTCATAATGTTATTGAGCAAAAAAAAGAATTGGCATCCAAACCCGATACCTCATTTTTTTTTTCTATTTCTTGCCCAACAACCATTTTCTAACTTTTTTTTCTTTAAAGCTTTCGGAAATAAATTCATACGTACTCTTATACTCAAAATTAATCCATCAAACTTTACATGCACCTAGTTTAAAACTTCATTGTGTTATTGAGAAGAAAAAAATTAGCGTCGAAACCCAATATCTCATTTTTTATTTCTATTTCTTGCCCAACAACCTTTTTCCAATTTTTTTTCTTTAAAAACATTCGGAAATAAATTTGTACAAGCTCCTGTACTCAAAATCAATCCATCAAACTTTACACACACCTAGTTTAAAACTTCATTGTGTTATTGAGAAAAAAAATTTAGTGTCCAAACCCGATATCTCATTTTTTTTTTCTCTTCTTCTTGCCCAACAACCCATTTCCAACTTTTTTTCTTTAAAGCTTTTCGAAATAAATTCGTACATGTTCACGTACTCAAAACTAATCTATCAAACTTTACACGCACCTAGTTTAAAACCTCATTTTTTTTTTCTATTTCTTGCCCAACAACCATTTTCCAACTTTTTTTTTTCTTTAAACCTTTCGGAAATAAATTCGTACATGCTCCTATACTCAAAATTAATCTATCAAACTTTGCATGCACCTAATTTAAAATCTCATTATGTTATTGAGCAAAAAAAACCCAATACCTCATTTTTTTTTCTATTTGTTGTCTAACAACCCTTTTCCAACTATTTTTTTTCTTTAAAGTTTTCGGAAATAAATTTGTACGTCTTTCAAGATTAGGGTTAATACCTTAAAAAACCCCAAACTGATACATTTGTGACAAATTTACCCCAAACTATTTTTTTAACCATGAAAAACCCCAAACTGATACACCTGTGACAAATTTACCCCGACTAACTATAAAAAAACCATAAACTGGTACATTTATGACAAATTTACCCCAAACTGGTAAATTTGTGACTAATATACTCTCCGAAAAATTAGATTAATACAAAAAAAATCACAAAAATTATAAAATATGACAAACAGAGTGTAAAATCCCAAATTGATATACCGGTCAATTGTCACGTGTTATTTAACTTTATAATTTAACAAAAATTTAACTAAAACTAACAGAGGGTAAATTTGTCACAAGTGTACCAGTTTATGGTAAATTTGTCAAAGATATATCAGTTTGGGGTTTTTGGTGGTAAAAAAAAAAGTTTGAGGTAAATTTGTCACATGTGTACCAGTTTGGGGTTTTTCAAGATATTAACCCTACTTAAAATTAATCCATCAAACTTTGCACGCTCCTAGTTTAAAATCTCATTATGTTATTGAACAAAAAAAAAAAAAATTGGCGTCCAAACCTGATACCTCATTTTTTTTTTTTATTTCTTGCCCAACAATCCTTTCCCAACTTTTTTTCTTTAAAGCTTTCGAAAATAAATTTGTACGTGCTCCCGTACTCAAAATTAATCCATCAAATTTTGCACGCATCTAGTTTAAAATCTCATTATGTTATTGAACAAAAAAAAAAAGTTTGGTGTCTAAATCCAATACCTCATTTTTTTTTTTTCTATTTCTTCCCAATGACCATTTTCTAACTTTTTTTCTTTAAAGTTTTTGGAAATAAATTTGTATGTGCTCCTGTACTCAAAATTAATCTATCAAATTTTGCACGCACTTAGTTTAAAATTTCATTATGTTATTGAGAAAAAAAAAAAAATTGACGTCCAAACCCAATATCTCATTTTTTTTTCTTATTTCTTGATCAACAACCCTTTTCCAACTTTTTTTTTCTTTAAAGTTTTCGGAAATAAATTCGTACGTGCACTTGTACTCAAAATTAATCTATCAAACTTTGCACGCACCTAGTTTAAAATCTCATTATGTTATTGAGCAAAAAAAAAAAAATTGGCGTCCAAACCGATACCTCATTTTTTTTTTTCTATTTGTTGCCCACCAATCATTTTCCAACTTTTTTTTTCTTTAAAGCTTTCGGAAATAAATTCGTACGTGTTTCCGTACTCAAAATTAATTCATCAAACTTTATACGCACTTAGTTTAAAAACTCATTATATTATTGAACAAAAAAAAAGATTAGCGTCTAAACCCGATACCTCATTTTTTTTTTCTATTTTTTGCCCAACAACCATTTTCCAATTTTTTTCTTTAAAGCTTTCGGAAATGAATTTGTACATGCTCCTGTACTCAAAATTAATTTATCAAACTTTATACACACCTAATTTAAAATATCATTATGTTATTGAGAAAAAAAAATGGCATCTAATCTCGATACCTCATTTTTTTTTCTATTTCTTGCCCAACAACTATTTTCCAACTTTTTTTTCTTAAAAACTTTCAGAAATAAATTCGAAAAAAAAAAATTTCCATCCAAACTTGATACCCTTTTTTTTTTTTTTTTGGGTTAATACCTTGAAAACCCCAAACTAGTACACCTGTGACAAATTTACCCTAAACTATTTTTTTGACCATGAAAAACCCCAAACTAAGACACACCGTAACAAATTTACCTTGACTGACTATAAAAAAACCATAAACTGGTACATTTATAACAAATTTACCAAAAACTAATTTATTTGATTACAAAAAACCCTAAACTGATAAATTTGTGACTAATATACCCTCCGCTAAATTAGATTAATACCACAAAAAAATCACAAAAAATGTAAACGGTGACAAACAGAGCGTAAAATCCCAAATTGGTATAACAGTCAATTGTTATGTGTTTTTTAATTTAATAATTTGACAATAAAATTTAATGAAAACTAACGGAGCGTAAATTTGTCACAAATGTACTGGAGTTTAGAATAAATTTGTCAAATGTATACCGGTTTTGGGTTTTTTGTGATCAAAAATAGTTTGGGGTAAATTTGTCATAAGTGTATCGGTTTGGGGTTTTCAATGTATTAACCCATTTTTTTCTATTTTTTGCCCAACAACCCTTTTTTTTCAACTTTTTTTTTCTTTAAAGTTTTTAGAAATAAATTCATACATGCTATTGTACTCAAAATTAATCTATTAAACTTTGTACACACCTAGTTTAAAATTTCATTATGTTATTGAGCAAAAAAGAATTGGCGTCCAAACCCGATACCTTTTTTTTTTTTTTCCTATTTGTTGCGCAACAACCCTTTTTCAATTTTTTTCTTTAAATTTTTCGAAATATATTCGTACGTGCTCTGTACTCAAAATTAATCCATCAAACTTTGCACGCACCTAATTTAAAATCTCATTATATTATTGAACAAAAAAAAAAAAGTTGGCGTTCAAACCTGATACCTCATTTTTTTTTTCTATTTCTAGCCTAACAACCCTTTTTCCAACTTTTTTTCCTTTAAAGCTCTCGGAAATAAATTCGTATATGGTCCTGTACTCAAAATTAATTTATCAAACTTTTTATGCATCTAGTTTGAAATCTCATTATGTTATTGAGCAAAACAAAATTGGCATCCAAACCCGATACCTCATTTTTTTTTTCTATTTCTTGCTCAACAACCATTTTCCAACTTCTTTTTTTTCTTTAAAACTTTCGGAAATAAATTCGTACATGCTCCTGTACTTAAAATTAACCTATCAAACTTTGCACGCACCTAGTTTAAAATCTCATTATGTTATTGAGCAAAAAAAAAAAAAAAATTGGCGTCCAAACCCGATACCTAATTTTTTTTTTTTTTTTTTTTCTATTTGTTGCCCAACAACCATTTTCCAACTTCTTTTTTCTTTAAAACTTTCGGAAATAAATTCATACATGCTCCTGTACTCAAAATTAATTTATTAAACTTTACACGCACCTAGTTTAAAATCTCATTATGTTATTGAGCAAAAAAAAATTGGTGTCCAAACCCGATACCTAATTTTTCTTTTTCTATTTGTTGCCCAACAACCATTTTTGAACTTCTTTTTTTTCTTTAAAACTTTAGGAAATAAATTCATACATGCTCCTGTACTCAAAATTAATTTATTAAACTTTACACCCACCTAGTTTAAAATCCCATTATGTTATTGAGCAAAAAAAATTGGCGTCCAAACCCGATAACTAATTTTTTTTTTCTCTTTGTTGCCCAATAACCATTTTCTAACTTTTTTTTTCCTTAAAGCTTTCGGAAATAAATTGTACGTGCTCCCGTACTCAAAATTAATCCATCAAATTTTTCACGGACCTAGTTTAAAATGTCATTATATTATTGAACAAAAGAAATTTGACATCCAAATCTGATACCTCATTTTTTTTTTCTATTTGTTGCCCAACAACTCTTTTCCAACTTTTTTTTTTCTTTAAAGCTTTCGAAAATAAATTTGTACGTGCTCCCGTACTCAAAATTAATCCATCAAATTTTGCACGCACCTAGTTTAAAACCTCATTGTGTTATTGAGTAAAAAAAAAATTGGCGTCCAAACCTGATATCTTATTTTTTTTTCTCTTTTCCTTGCCTAACAATCCATTTCCAACGTTTTTTTTTTTTTTAAAGCTTTCAAAAATAAATTCGCACGTACTCCTGTACTCAAAATTAATCCCTCAAATTTTGCACGCACCTAGTTTAAAATCTCATTATGTTATTGAGTAAAAAAAAATTGACATCCAAACCCAATACCTCATTTTTTTTTCTATTTCTTACCCAATAACCATTTTCCAACTTTTTTTTAAAGCTTTCGGAAATAAATTTGTACGTGCTCCCGTACTCAAAATTAATCCATCAAATTTTGCACGCACCTAGTTAAAAACCTCATTGTATTATTGAGCAAAAAAAAATTGGCATCTAAACCCGATACCTCATTTTTTTTTCTATTTCTTACCCAACAACCATTTTTCCAACTTTTTTTTTCTTTAAAGCTTTCGGAAATAAATCTGTATGTGCTCCTATACTCAAAATTAATCCATCAAATTTTGCACGTACCTAGTTTAAAAACTCATTGTTTTATTGAGCAAAAAAAAAATTGGTGCCCAAACCCAATACCTCATTTTTTTTTTCTATTTCTTGCCCAACAACCTTTTTCCAATTTTTTTTCTTTAAAGCTTTCGGAAAGAAATTCATACATGCTCCTATACTCAAAATTAATCTATCAAACTTTGCACGCACCTAATTTAAAATCTAATTATGTTATCGAGTAAAAAAATTGGCGTCCAAACAACCCTTTTCCAACTTTTTTTTTCTTTAAAGCTTTTGGAAAGAAATTTGTACGTGCTCCTGTACTCAAAATTAATCAATCAAACTTTGCATGCACCTAGTTTAAAACCTCATTGTGTTCCCTCCACATTTTGTCGGTTCAGTTCCATCCACATTTTGCCGGTACAGATGGTGTCTTAGGCCAAAATAAAATGGTTTATGAACTACTCACAATCAAAAATTCACTGAAGGGACTTGATATTGTGAAAGTAAAGAAGGACAAGTAATAATACATAAACGGCAAGATGTAGAGCTGCATGGATGGCAAGTTTTAGAGGATAAATTGTTTTTCCGTTTAGTTTTCGTATTGCTCCTAGGCAACTCCTTTTCATTTTATTTTCCACCTCTAATTTGATTTAGTGGAAAAACTGAATGCCAAGTTGCCAAACGGTCTACCTAAAGGTTTTTCCTAAGAAAATAAAATAGAAAACCAAACTAAAATGGTCACGAAAGTCGCTAATTATTTTGTCTAGCGAAGAAAGTTGGGGCATGTGTACTCTTCTAGGTGGCCCACCATGGGATTGCCGGGGGCCAAGATGAGCTTTATGACCTCTGCTACAACTCACTAACACCAAACAAGACAATTGGCAGCTTTAAGCAATCTGGACATCCACATGTTATAAAGGAATTGAAACCTTTATCATTCAAAAATCTGACTATGTACCGTTGTACTTGAGATTCACGAGTGTCTGTTTCAAAGATGTCATGAATGCATTTACAATGGTGGTTGTTTATTCACAAGGAAAAAAATCAAAGTAGACACTCTTCCTATCTCACCTCATTCATTTCATCTTCCTGCCTCAGCTAGTTGAATAATGAAATTCTTAAACCATGATTATTTCATCTTTGTTCAGCAGAAATGAGGACCGGTGGGCGGTTTAAATGGTGCAGCTCGTTTTCGGGGCTTAGTAATCCTTCATCCATGTGATTGCACATTGGATCGAAATCGGAGAAGAAGTCGTCTACTGCACTAGAGATTTTAATTGCTGAGTGAGAGATGAAATAGTCTTCCAGCACTCTGCAAACTGGCTAGCAGTGACCGCTAGCTCTTGCTCCTGTTTTACATAACAAAACTAAATGAGAACTTAAGAAGGAAACTAAATTCAGACTAAGTCATGATCGCCCATTTAGCATGAATAAAACATTGGTAAGCTGATCCTATCAGATAGTCGATGGTGTCAGCAAGTGCAGTGTTGCTCAAAGCACCACAACACAGGGAAAAAAAAAAAGTTCGCCTAGCATGAGCATTTTTTGGTTAAGTTAGTTTAGAAGCACCCCATTGCAGCACTGTAAGTGCTTTTTAAGCTCGAAAATTACATTACATCAAAGGTCAAGTGCTTTGAAATTCTATGTTAACCTTTGAATGTCTCCAATGCTACAGTGAAATTTGAGATTTGTTTAGATTGTGCCCCAATCATACGGTTTGTACTAATTAGGTACAAGATGCTGATGCGGCCCTCCTGTTTCTAACATAGCTATATGTCAATATGAAGATCAAAACCATGCTGCGTTACTGGAAAATAATCATTTCATCTTCCTTGAGATGGCTATAAATAAATAACTATTCACCTGGGAGATTGAAGTCATATCTCATAAAAAAGCACCCAAATCAGATGTCCAGACACAGGTTGTGAATGTACCAAGAGAGGCATCTCTCTTTTCTCATGCAGATGGAACTCACTCTACATGCAACTGTAACATTGCCACTCAAAATGTAGTAGTGGGTTTGTCGGCAAACTTGATAAATTATGTAAAAGGAGCAATACCATCTCAATAATTTACTCATGCTATCATGCTTTCCATTAGATATAGACTAACATCCACAAGCCATAGAGAACTAACCTGCTTTACTTTTAGCTGTTCATCAGAGACAGCCACACGCTGAAGCTCGATCTCATGCTGCAGTTCGGCATGCCTTTTCATATTTAGATTTTCATCCTCCAGCTCCCGACATTTTGCCTCATTTTCAACAAACAAAGCACGCTCTCTTTCAACCTCTTCTTGTAGTAATTTGACATTACGGAGCAAGTTTTTCATCTCCTCTTCAACATCCACCAGTCTTGACTCTGTTACTTCCATCCTCTCATGGGTAATCCTTGCTTCCTCCTCTGCAGCTTGCTTTGATTTTTGTGCTGCAGACATGTTGTTGAGTTCTGTCAATCTCATCTCAACCTCATTGAGCTAACTCCATGAAGTTGCAAGTTGCTTTTGACATTGACTTAGAGCCATCTCTAGCTTCTCCTTTTCTTCTTCCTTCTTCTCTAATTCTAATTCTTCCTCCAGCTCTGCCGTTCTATTGATCATGGCTTCAAGCTCAGATTTGAGAGTGACTTCATCAGATCTATTTTGATCCAGAGGCCCCATTTTCCATGGCTGCATCTTCCACTTCTGCGTCTGGTAACGCTGCAAGCCTTACCATCTCCAGAAAATCATCCATTAAATCAAGTTCTCGTGAAGAGACCATGAGATTCTTTCCAAAAGATTTCTCTTTCTTAAAATGGTCCAGTTCAGTTATTAGAGCAGATGCCCATGACTCAGAGTGGCACGGCTCACAATCACTTGGCTCCAAGCAACTCGCTTTCTACACGTCATTCTCAACTGCTAGCAGCCTATCCCCTACATCTGATTGGCTGTCAGCGAAGGACTCTACACAAACCGATGATGCAGAGAAAGACTTAAGATTGATTGTCGCACTTGCTTTCCGAGACATGGCTCTGAGTCCGCGGCATTCGGCTTCCAGCCTAGCTACCTTATTTATGCTCTCTAAATGCTGTTTGCTGGCTGTTTCTACTGCTTGGGTGCTCAAATCACGCTCAATAATCCTGAGTTCTAGCTCCTCCGACATAGAAAGGACTTTGGCTTTGAGGGCCACATTCTCTTTTTCAGCAGCATCAAGCTTAGGGCTGAGATCAGAACATATAACTGAAGAAGCAATGTCAAATAGATTTAACGCAGGAACGGTTGAATGTGTAAAATAATTCCGAAGAACCCTTTTCTCATTTCAATGTTCTCGAGTCCATTTGCTATCATCTTCTTGACGACCACATGTACTGTTTGTGCTCGAGCTACACCGGTCTTTTGCTTATGGAGAGCTGGAGCGAAGACCTCCTGCTAAGGGCAGGCGACTCTAAGCGCATGAATGTGTACGGCGTGCTGCATGATGCACTCGACATGGGGTGGATCCCTTTCAATCAAAAGCTTGATTTCAAAGCAAGGTGCCAGTTGATCATCGCGTCATCGATGATATATAAGAGGAGAAGGGGCTATGAAGAAAGGCGGAAGAAATGCGCTATAGAGGTAAGGATGAGGCTGTAATATGCAGCAGAGATAAGAGACCCCAAGAAGAGTGGAGCCCAGATTTGGCTCGGGACCTACGAGACGCGTGAGGATGCAGCAATGGCCTATGAAATGCAGGGCTCCAAGCCAAGATCAACTTCCCTCGCCTCATCAGATTAGCTGAGTACGAGCCGATTAGAATCAGCCCCGAGTGCCAGTTGGCCAACCCTCGGTTGCCGTCTGCCACATCAAGCGATTATGGCTTGCTTAGGACTTCAAATCAGCGAAGGGGCCAAGCCAAGCCGGATTTCAATGCAACATTTCCGATTTGGATGGAGGCACATTGACGGTGGATGGACGGGTCTCTGTATGCTTATAGGTGGATTGATGATCATTCCATTCCAGCTTCCACAATGTAGCCTTATTTTACCTTTTCGCACACAATAATTAAGCAGGTTGTCTATTTTTGTTTTTCAGCGAAAGCAGACTGTTCTTTTTTTAATTTTTTTTCTCTTTAAAACATGTATCCCACATGTAATCACTACCATGGACTATCTTCTTCTATCTAATGAAGAGAACATCTCTAACTTCCAAACGACAGTGAGAGTGCATCAGTTCCCTCTTGACGAAAAGAATATAATAGCAAGTCGATGATGAGGAGAGATTTGGTGAAGTGATCCCTAGACTTGAAACCCCCGAGAAAATATAATAGTGAACAGCTGGTGTGGGGGCATTGCTGTGGATAAGGTGATGTCAGAGTCATCGGCAACGGAAGCTGGGGCGCGGTGTGAGAAATGGCTTTGAGGAGAGAACTTAAATCAGTGTTCAGTTTTTGTTGGAAGCACTTCAAGTAAAATCACAAGCTTTATTACAACAGATCAAATTCAAGTCACAAAAACAGTCGGTATCATTATACATGACTGAGTTAATTAGTAATTACTCTTCCCACTTCATCACACGTGACAGTTACAATATACTGTTCTTTGAAAATTGAAGTCATAATTTAAGTGAGGCATTTTACACATCCATAGAAAACCGTTCTGGTGGAATTCAGCGCGACAAGATTGTTCTCGAGTTGATCCCATGTTGTTATTAGCGTGACTGTTAGATGTTAGCGTGACCGTTCTGAACTTGTGCTTCAGCTGCTGTGTCTCTGGACTGCTTGTTTTTCTAGTTAGTATGTTTTTGGTATGCCGTGTTTATTGCGGTGTAATTTGGTGCTTGCTGCATTGACGAACTTGTGATGGAAATGTTGCAGTTACATTTCTTGAGGTGTGAACTGATACTGGTATGTAACTGATGTGTGACTGTTACTAGCTAGATGTTCGCACACTCTGCTCTTTGATATCCATGCACCGTTCATGCATTTTAGTTGCTCGGTGGGTGGAACTCTCCGCCGCGATTCATATAAAAGCAGGTCAAAATGCTTTGCACTCCATCTGAATAATGATCATTCCTCTCATGTGATGCAGATTTTCTTCCCTTTCTATTTGGGCTTCCGCGAGACGGCGTGCTGCATGTAGCAATTAGTGTCAGGCGGCCTCTGTCGTCACTTCGCTGGCATATCCTTTGCCTTGATTGTGGTTTCATCGATTGTTGATGGAATCAGATTTTGGATTTGCCAATTGATGATATTCACGCTGTGTTAGTGCATTCACTTGTCGCTCACATTGCAGTTTGGTGCAATCTCGGGAGGGAGTTGCTCTTAAGCTGCCGCCCCTGTTGCTGGCTGCGAAAGCTCTAGCTCTCCCTTTCCATTTCATGTCTCGCGAGCTAGACAGCCCCGTCCAGACTCAAATGGCTGTGGCTTTTTTTAAGAGCTCTCTTAGCAGGGAGTACGGCGGGACAAACAGAAATGAGAGGAAGCAACCTACTGGGAGGAGACGGGTTTTCGTACAGACTGAAACGGGCTGTGTGTTGGGTATGGAGCTGGATCGCGACGATAATGCCCACACTGTGAAAAGGCGGTTGCAGATAGCTCTTAATTTCCCTGGAGAACAATGCTCCTTGACTTTTGGGGACAAGTTACTGAAAAATGATCTCAGTGCTGTCCTAAACGATTCCCCACTTCTCCTTACACGGAATTTTCTTTGTAGGAGCTCATCGGCACCTTGTCTTTCACCAACCGGGAGGGATATCCAGGAAAGAGATGAGAGTGCTCCGATAGAAATACTTTACCGGTCAAATCGATTTGATAGAATCAAGCAATTGGTAAAGGACGTTGTCAAGGCGATTGACATGGGGATTGATCCAATTCCTGTTCACAGTGGTCTTGGAGGTGCATACTACTTCCGAAATAGTAGAGGTGATTTTGTTGCTATTATAAAGCTGACTGATGAAGAACCATTTGTCCCCAATAATCCTAAAGGCTTTGTTGGCAAAGCTCTAGGACAACCGGGTGTGAAAAGATCCGCGCGGGTCGGAGAATCAGGGCGCGCATGACAACCATTCTGTTCCAAAATAGTTTCTGAACAGAAATAAATTTTTCTATTTCTATTTTTGGACGAGTTTCTGAGCAAAAAAAATTGTTTGATAATGATGCAAAATTTCTGTTTCAGAAATAGAAATTCGTTTGATAACAGTATAAAATTTCTATTTCTTAAAACAAATTTTTCTTTTTTTGGAGCAAATGAGATGTCCATTCTTACAAATTTCATATGCTTATGAAACCATTGACCCAAATACAAAGTAAGAGTTTTTTTTTTTTTTTTTTTTAGTAAAGTCTCCTTTTTTGAAAAAAAAAAGTAAGAGTTGTTATATCAAATGTTCTAAATTTTCACACAAAATTCTTTAGCATCCACCTAGATAGGCAATTACGGTCAAACAATATACTTATCAATAGTCTCCATACAATAGAAAAAAGAGATAAATATGCATTACTCTTGAGCATGATAGAAAGTTCCCAAAACTCTAGTAGAATGAAGGTGGGCAACCATATTCTAATCCCCTTCATGCTAGTGTGTCACGTCGATCGCTGTCACGGTTTACGATATCGAGTAATCGTTTTAGAAAGAAACACAAAGAAGTGTATTGGGCAATTTGCGGCAAATTTTACAAAATCGGCGAATTTTACGAAGTGTAATAGAGCTTGTCATAAAAGACCATTACAAATAAGAGAAATCATCAAGTAGAACATCACATTACAAGAATTGAGATAGGAATCATCAAATACATTATCACATAACAAAAGCAAAGATTGGAAATCCCCAAATACAAAATAACAAAAATACATTACAAAAATTGAAAACACGATTTCATGGAATCTCCGGCATATTATGATCCCTTGCCATCTTATTGGCAATACTTTTTCTAAGCATATTCATCTCAGTTTCCTCCTCAGTCGATGTATCGCCTATAACCTCATCTTGTGCAGGTTCAAATGAGTACTCTGGATCTCCATATAAGGAAAAGTTTCTATCCCTCCTGTCTTGATCACGGATGTAATTATGGATAGTACAATATGCAATTACAACATATGCTTGCTTTCGAATTGTAAATGCAGGCATGTGTTTCAAAATAAAGAAGCGATTCTTTAATGCCGCAAATGATCTCTTAATGACATTCCTTAGTGAAGAATGCCTATAGTTGAACAACTCTTTTGCTGTTCTTGGTCGTCTTGCTCTACCCCTATACTCATTTAGATGATACCGTTCACGTCTAAAAGGAGTTAAGAATCTCGGAATTGATGCATATCCATAATCTACAACATAGTATTTGCCTATAAGAAAATATTCATATATTAGTAGTGATTTGTAAATACAATACAATTTTAAAGAAAATTGATAATTCTATAACAAGTAAATACCTAGGGGTGGTAAAGGAAATTCCAAGCGAGGAGTCTCGAGTGCTGCTGATAGCACCCGGCAATCGTTGGCAGATCCTTCCCAACCAGCATACACAAAAGTGAATTTCATATCAAACGAACATACACACATCACATTTTGAGTGGTAATTCCTTTTTTGCCTCTAAATGGAATTTGCTTCAACAAAGGTATAAAAGCATGAATATGAGTACCATCAATAGCGCCCACACAATCATGTCGTTTTATCAAAGACTAGTGTTATATAAGATTAGCAACAAAATGAAACTGATATTATAAATGAATATATGAAAATCTTACCTTGAAGTAAAGTTTATGGTTAGGATCCATAAGAATCTCATTTGGGACTACATCAAAGGAAGGCGGTACAATAATCTCTTTTGCAAGTTTGAGAACTGCTTTCAACACTATAGTGAAGTGTTTGCTAATAGTTTGTCCCGAACATTGGAATCCCTCGCATAAAGTTCTATTCGAGTTCTTGTGACAAATCATAAATAAGAATATCCCAATTTTTTCATCTACCTTTATATATCGACTATCTTTCAGCCAACCTCTTGCCTTCATCAAATCACAAAGGTTGAGGAAAACGTGTCTTTCCATTCTAAAAGATTCATATATTCTATCTGAATGTCCTTGAAGAACCTCCCTCATCTATTCGAGTCCTGACAATATGCTATCCCTAATAGGTTCTCTCGAGTGCATAGACATATCTACCGCAACCATGCTCAACCATGCTATCACAATATCGATATCAAAATCATCAAAGTTTAGTTCAACCGATTCACCCGTTGCTACTTGATCACTATACATGCTACTTTCATCCCCCTCCATATTACCTATGCCATCACATGAAAAAAAAAAAGAAGATAAACACAATATATAAGTAATGAATCTAATAATAATCAACAATAGCCACAAAGTTTTCATAATTGCATCATAAAAAGACCAAAGTATCTCAAATACATAAGTCATAGAGTGAAATTAAACAAAATATATAAATCTATAGCATACTACTCAACATCTGTTTAAAGAGACTCAAGAAATCCATGTCTTCTTTCAGATAGCATTGTGATAAAAGCCTCTCTCCAAGTGGCATTAAGACATGATTGATTCACAGCTTTGTTGTAAATATTCTGCTCTAAATCATGCATGCTATTTAGGACGGCAACCACAGCTGCTGTGGAGTAGGGGTTTACAGTTGATGGGGCATTTGAGGTCATAGAGCCACTTGTTGATTGAGCAGTCCTAATTTTAATCATTTCTTAAATGGCTTTGTAGGTGTCACTAACATTATATCTATTACTCTTCCTCCTCCTCTTAGAATTTGGAGTCTTATCCTGCTTGTGTTTCTTATGATTTGAGGTAATAGTCATATCAGGTATGAAGACCTCCTCATCAATATGTTGTTCATCAAATTCCTCTGGATCACCTACTGCATAACCACTACCACCATCACCATCGTCACCACCATTGTCATCTCTCTCCGAGGACACTACCACTTCTTCTGCATATCCTACCACTTCTTCTGTATTTCCTGTTGCATACTCCTTAGTAGCATATGTATCACCAAACACGATATACAAATCAGGATACTAAGGAAACCCATCTTTTTTGAATTTAGCCCATTCGCTATTATTCTGGAATTTATACAATAATGACAGATGTCAACAACATAATCAAAGCTTGCAATACAATATGAACAAAATGACCTTGGTAAATTGATACCTTGATGTGAGACTCCCACACACTTTGATCATCTATAGCAACCTTATTGTTTATATTATCCCATCAAATCCAGATTGTGACAAAAGTTTCTTGAAACTATTATACTGTTTCTTCAGGTTGTTGACCCTGTTCTTCAACTGAATTATACTAAAGTGGAGTCCTGTCCGTTTATTAAATTCGGCATGTATGTTATTCCATCCTGTTTTGTTGAAGGTATAAGTGGTGCGATTTCCCTTTGTTACCTCTATTACCAACAAACTTACAAGCTCATTGGTCAAAGGCTCAGTCTGTCACGCCCCGATCCTCGAGCACGCACACATCCTTCTACTTGGTCAATTTGAAAATGCGATATCCCAGGACTATGTATCGCCGACCCTTTTAATTATTAAGCACATGCGGAAGCAGTTATAAATCTCCAGACAATAAAACAATGGGATAGAAAAGTAGGCCATATCTTTCATATTGAAATCCACAACCAAACCTTTATACATGACATAAACAGAGTACTTCACAACTATTTACAACTTTTTACTTTACTCTATTCACATCAAAATGGAGTTCATAAAAGAAGATGAAATTTAAGTCCATCTAGATCGTACTCAAGATCCCTCTCGGGATTATCTTCTTCCTCCAAAAATACTTCTCCTCAAGTTTCATCTCTGAGTTCTCCTTCTCAGACTCTTCCTCCTCAGCTCCTCAGCGGGGTCCTAAAATGATTTCCCCAAACCGGGATAAGACTACGTCTCAGCGAGTTCTACCCCACTAAGACTCGATTAGGGAACCAATACACCACATGGTTGCCTAAGCACAGCACGAGTTAGAGGACTTACCTTGACCTCAAATCCCACCTGCATGTTAGTATAGATCAAATAGACACCCAAACAATCACATCACAGATCGAAGCATCGATCAAATCGACCTAGTCGATTACATGTCAACAAGACCACTCACGGTCATTTCCATCCAATCAATCAATTCATAGCGTCATATCAAAGCAATGGCCAATCAACCTAATCGATTACATGACATCATGACCCATGCTCGGTCGGCATATTCAATACTATCTATAAAGTCCTATCAAATCAGGACTGCTCACCCAAAGCTGATAATAAGGTATACTGCTCACCCAAAGCTGGTATATCGCCCGAAGGCCGATATAGTATACCATATGCTCACCCAAAGCTGATAGTATATTGCTCGCCCAAAGCTGATAATAAGGTATATTGCTCACCCAAAGCTGACATATCACCCGTAAGTCGATATAGTATACCGGTATACTGCTTACCCAAAGCTGACATATCACTCGAAGGCCGATATAGTATACCATCTCCATCGTCCAATATTCTCATTATTTTTATCATACCCGATAAAATAGTCGTGTGTGGGTACACGATCAGCCTTAGCCAACATATCCTAATTTCCCTTTTTCATAATTCCCACCATTCTCTAGAGCCCACCAAAACACTTTTGGTGCTGTCAACCGACACCCAGTTATTTTCCAATTAATAACCAAAATCCATTAATTTATGAATAAATCCTAAAATCACTCATAAATTGATTTAGCACAAAATCAAGCTCAATTAAATAAACAGATTGTACTACGACAATCAGCACGAAATTTCGGTCATTGCTATCTCAGGCCTTAATTTCCGAAAATAAATAATTAATTAATTAATTTCGAAAATTAATTAATAAATATTAAAAATTCAATTTAGCTCAAAATAAAGCCCAATTAAATAAACGGGCTGCACCACGATCATCAGCATAAAATTCCGGTAATTAGCCATCCCGGTTGAATTTTCGGAAATTAAATAATTAATTAATTAATTTCGAAAAATAAATAAATAAATAAATAATTTCGAAAATTAATTAATTAATATTAAAAATTCAATGTAGCTCAAAATAAAACCCGATTAAATAAAAGGACTTCACCACGATCATCAGCATAATATTCCTATCACTAGCCATCCCGCTTGAATTTTTGGAAAATAAATAATTAATTAATTTAATTCTGAAAAATAATATTTAAATGCCAAAAATTCCACTTAGGCTCGAATCATCAAATTGAAGCCTGATTAGGGGTCCGAAAATTCCCGAGCTACCTTCAATAAATAGTAGACCATGTCTACTTGCTAAATACACATTCAATTTATCGATTCGCATCACAATTGACTAATAAACACTAATCCATACTAATCTAATCACCTAAACCTAATTAATTAAAACTAAACAACCCTTAAGCGCAATTAGTTCACTAAGCAAGGATTAGTGAGATTACTCACTGGAATCGCACGCAAGTTGGATCAATCCGACAGGGAAGACGCGAGGAACGATAAACTCCAAAGCGGGCCTCAGGTTCGGGCCCGGAAATGGCCCAAAAGTGGGCCTAAAGCCGCTGGAAACCCACTTGCGGGTTTACTGCCCTTGCTGCAAAACAGGGAGAAAAAGAGTTTGTTGGGGGCGGCAAGGGGTCGGGAGAGCAGGTGGCGGTCCGGCGAGGCTGCACGACGGTTCTCGGCGACCGGAGTTGGTCAAACCGCGGCCTATGGTGGCTGAACGGGGCTGGACAGAGGCGGCAAGAGCTGGACGGCAACCAGACTGGTGGAAGGGAGGAACGGCAGCTCAGTGGAGGGGGTGGACGGCGGAGCGCGGCGCGGCGGCGACGGAGCAAATGACGGCAAGCCGCCTCTCGTCTTCGTTCGCACAGGATGGGGGCAGGGGAAAGAGGGTCGGTTCCGTGAGAGAGATGAGGGAAGAAGAGAGAGAAGATAAAGAAAGAGAGAATAAGTGTTTGAAAAGTCAAATAAGAAAAGCAAAGTGGGAGCCAGCCAAGCATTCGGTTGGTGGGGGGTTTTCATGCACGAGAGAAAAGAAAAGAGAGAGAGAAGAGAGAAAAATAAACGGGGAGAACAAGAAAATAAAAAAGTAATCAAATAGTAAAAATCCTACTATTCAATTTACTTCTATTATTTCCCTTTTTCTCTTTTTAATTTCTTCCATCTTCAATTTTTCATCCGATAATTTATTTCCCGAAATTTCGGACTCATCAATAATTTAACGGACGATGGGACAAGATCTTAAAAAATGAATTGTGACACGCTTGAATATTCGATTCCCAAAATCGAATTAAATTTCATGGTTAAAATCAACCGGACGCGATTTTAATCCAATCCAACAAATTAGGTAGCTTTTAGGGATTTTATGGGATATATCCTTTAACGGCTTCACCCAATAGGTTAGTTAACTCGTGAGTGATCAGCTCAAAGAAAAAGGACCATAGGCGCGCCGACGATATGCACATTTCATTTTATCGAAACGGGATCGAATTTCAGGATGTCACACAGTCCATTTTGCTATACAAACCTCTTTGTGGGAAGCCATTTAACCTTAACTAGTTAAGTATCAAATGAGTCATATCAATTGGTGTACCAGTTCAAGCGCATAGACTTTGATGTCGATATCACATCAATACAATGTTCTATGACTATCAATAAAACAAAATGCACAAAGAAAATTAAAAGAGAATCATCCTCATATAAAATTTTATAAGCAACCATATATTACAAGCAAAAGGAACATTCCCACCAACCAATGCCCCATCTATTTGCTCATAATAACCATCAGTGAACATTTCCACTAAAAATTAATCCATTCGCCTATATCATCGGCATTCTAAATAGCCAGACTTGAAATCTCTATATAGATATGTCAAATAATCCATCACACAAATATAACAAAATACAACAGCCACATAGAAGTTTCATTTAAAAAATCCTACACAGAAGTTTCAAATATGCATTCCTAGTTCAAAGATGTTGAGTTATGCATACACTCATATAAAACTGCTGCATTTAATTCAGTAGGGCCCCTAGAATTTACAAATGAGGGAGAGATGAGGGAGAGGCAAAGCTAACCAGTGGAGGAGACGACGTCGAGGAGATGAGGAGAGGGCGTCGGGCGGCGTTGCTAAGGTCGCGGGGCGGTGGCAGCTTCTGGTGAGATGGAGCAGAGCAGGAGCGGCTCAGGCGTCGGTGCTCGGGATCTACTGCAGAAGGCTTCTGGATGAGACGAGGGGGCGGATTCAAAAAAAGTGAATGCACAGAGTTTCTAAGTGAAAACTCAGAAGCCATAGATATCAATCACAATTAAAGGTTAGTGTAGGGGATTAGGATCCGAATAGTCTATATAAGGGCAATTTAACAATGCATATGAATTAATGCATCCAAAACACTAGAAGAAACAAGAGACGGCTTTGGTCACAGAAGCTAGATTACAATGATTAAAAACAATCATTAGGCATATGCATAGCACTAGATAAATTTCATTGAAACTAAAACAATGATGACCCTTTGTCGATGAGATAATGCTGTCTGCCCAGTCATTGAGCAGGCACCGTTATTGCAGCATGGCGAGGTATGCCAGCATTATGACTATGGAGAAGCAATTCGAAGGAGGAGGAAGAGGAGGAGGAGCGAAGCTGCAGATTTATGGAATTGGAAAGCAAGGGGAGTGGCTTTTCTGCACAAAGTTGCGAATGACCAAGAGAAGGGGGACATCTTCTTACGGGGAGGGGGAAATCAGCACAAGGGTAACGGCAGAACCATGAGAATCCCACATCTTTACACCAAAGCCAAAAGTGTTTGGGACTAATCACACCCGTTTCGCAGGATCACAACCAATTCCAACAACTTCTCAAGACATAATTTGAGAGCACATATACTTTCTCTATCACAGATTCGACTTCATGAGGAAAACTAAAAGCAACCCAAAACTAGACATGCAGTAACAAAACATTCGCCACCACCAGTCAATGCCTGCTTGATTTCCCATCGTCTTTTCATCCTTAAAAAGCGACAACAACCAAGAAAATTCAAAGACAGGCGAATCTAACCATCTCTTATTCATACCCACGAGCAGCAAACCCAACTCCAATCTCTTATTCATATCCACATGCAGCAAACCCAATTCCAATCCTAAGATTCATATGCAAAAAAGCACACGAACCCACATAAAAAGAAGAGGAATCGGCACAAACCAGAGAAGGGAGGAGACGGGTAGTTTTGCTTCTTTGCACACTTTGCGGTCCTGGCCCTCATAGGACGAACTCGAGCTGTTTACAGATTGACCCAGGAAGGCAGAACCGAAGAGAGACTCAATTGGGCAGTTTGAAGAGGAGGGGGTCGAGTTCCAAAACTTGCACTGTGTGGATGAAAAGGAGAGGGCGTCGCGCAGTGTTGCTGAGGTCGCGGGGCAGTGGCAGCTTCTGGTGAGACGGAGCAGAGCAGAAGTGGCTCAGGTGTCTACCGTAGAGGGCTTCTGGATGAGGCGAGGGGGCAGATTCGCGAGCAGTTCATCGCTAGATGAGGAGAGGGCGTCGCACGGCGTTGCTAAGGTCGCGGGGGCGGTGGCAGCTTTTGGTGAGATGGAGCAGAGCAGGAGCAGTTCAGGCATTGGTGCTCGGGATCTGCTGCAGAGGGCTTCTGGATGAGGCGAGGGGGTAGATTCGCGAGCAGCTTGTCGCTGGATGAGGAGAGGGCGCGCGGCATTGCTGAGGTCACGGGGCGATGGCAGCTTCTGGTGAGACGGAGCAGAGTAGGAGCGGCTCGGCGCGGTGCTTGGGATCTACTACAAAGGGCTTCTGGCGTCGTAGGGGAACGAGTGGCGGGGGTGCATGCACGAGATCTATTGCTGAGGGGTGCTCGGACAACAAGTGGGGACAGTGGGTCGCGGCGAGGGGGTGGATTCGCGAGCAGACGTCGATGATATGGGGAGAGGTAGAGAGTGCCTAGTGGAGGAGACGATGCGAGCATCCAGTGGAGAAGACGATGTCTCGAGGAGATGAGGAGAGTCGGAGGAGATGATGTCACGAGGAGATGAGGAGAGGCGGAGGAGGAGGAAGAGGCCGAGACGTAGAAGAGATGAGGGAGGACTCACCGAAATTAGGGTTTGTGGGAGAAATTATTTCTGATTTATGTTCCAACTCAATTTCTGGAATATAAATCTATTCCAGTAATAGAAAAACTGAGTAGGTTTATCAAACGAGTTTCTATTTCAGAAACAGGTCTGGAATAGAAAAATTATTTCTGGAACAGAAATTTTGGTTATCATGCACCCCTCAGGGATCAGAGAGGTTGCAGCTTATCTTTTGGACTCTGAACATTTTGCTAATGTTCCTCCAACTGCTCTGGTGAAGATCACTCACTATGTCTTCAATATTAATGATGGAGTGAATCCTAACAAGCCAAATGAAAAGAAAGTGGTTAGCAAGATAGCATCTTTTCAGCAGTTCATACCTCATGATTTTGATGCCAGCGATCATGGGACCTTAAGCTTTCCTGTTTCTGCGGTGCATCGAATTGGAATATTAGACATTAGAATTTTTAACACGGACAGGCATGCGGGGAACCTTTTAGTAAGGAAACTCGACAGCATGGGAAGGTTTGGTCAAGTGGAACTGATTCCTATTGATCATGGCCTTTGCTTGCCAGAAACTTTGGAGGACCCATACTTCGAGTGGATTCAATGGCCCCAAGCTTCAATTCCTTTTAAATATAGTAAGATCCAGCCTTTTTTTTTTTTTTTTCTTTTTGGTGAAACGTTGTGTAGAAAAAGGATAACGAGTCGATATGAAAACTTTCTAGTCCTTGACAGGAGTTGGTGATTTTTGCCAATACCTTGATATATCAATCTACGTCCTGTACACCAGTCTAAATCTTGGTGATGCTACTATTCATGTTTCACTCTAATTCTGTAGGATGTGGGTCTTGGGTCTTCTTAAATTGGAATCTTGGGAGCAAGTACAAGAGAAGAAGATGCACTAGAAAGGTTTGATCGCTGCTGACATAATTGTAGCCCGCAAGGTACTTGCTAATTACACATAAGTCCACTCCGCTCTTGTACTAGTGATTCATTAAGAAAATTATCTGGTCATGATGGTTCTTACGGCATTGTCATAGCTTTTTTTTTTATTCAGCCGACCGAGCGCGACCATGATTAAGAAAATTAACATGTGTGCTTTTGTACTGTAGGTCAAGGTATGGATGATCATCTGATGCTAAAGAGTTTGTACATATTTGTTACAAGATCCTCCTGGAGCATAACATTTCCATGAAAGGCATATTTGTTAATGAACTGGGTGGTCTACAACAGCGCTGTTGCGTTCATCCTCGATGCTATTAACAAATACGTTTATTTAAAGCACTCAACTGTAAATTCTTGCTGATACGTGAAATTCCCCAGTGAAGGACGACATGTTGTTCGTCCTTTGTGATGGGTTTTTTATATATGTTGATGGGCCTAAGTAGGCCCGTCTGCCTATGTTGGGCCTAAGAACCCGGCCCGCAAGTTAAGGGCCAATGGAGGAATGGTTACGATACGAAAGGTTGCGTTGTTTGGGTGTGAAGGATTACGTTGTTTGAAGTAGTGTTTTAAATAGAGAGGGAATATATCTCTCTTAGAAACAACGCTCCAGAAAAAAGAACGTACGTATCTTCAGAATTTTTTCCCCCTCAAAGCAACGGTACGCTCCTCAGTAGAATGGGATCAGAATTCTTCCTTGAACTTCAACATTGGTGTTTAATCTGTGAAAAACAAGGTACGCTCAATTCCGTATTGTATTTTTGATCGGTGATACATGTGTTTCCTGGGCTCGTCTTCTGCGTTCGTTTTAGGGGTTCGATTGAGTATCGGATTTGTTTTAGGGAATCCAATATTTCCAACACTTTGAATTGTACATTGCAACGTATCTTTGTTAAGTTGCATTAAACTGTGCAGCTTTTCTAATTTGGTCCTGATTTTAGGTACTATTTATTGTAAGGATCCTCAGTATGTGTTGGTGTAGAAGGCGGTTCCTCTTGTATTTGTAGCTGGAGAGAAATTGTTTACCAATTGATCTCGAACTTCGGGAGGCTAGCATAGCAACAACTCCATCATACACATGAAGTACAGAAGTGATGCAACCAACCTTTGGAGTAGTAATTCAAGTGTGTGTTCAATGCAAATTTCTGATGTAGATTGTCCGTGACTAGTAAAGTAATTTGTAACTAGCGGTAGTAAGACGGGGGAGGTTATGCGGTGTTAATGCCGCTGCCGGGATGTGTCCAAATCAATACTGATGTTTCGCATAATCCGCATGAAACTATAGCTCAAGAAAGAAAATCCCAAGACTAAAATTCGTACATCTCAGTCCCTAAGACAAACGGAGCCCCTCTCTCTCTGGCTCTTTCTCCTTGCAAAAGTCCTAGTGTCGTGTGCCCTTGATGGATTTTGTCGACGGTGCAGAATCAGATAAGCAGAGCGATGCCCTTGTTCGCATGGTTCTCAGCTCAAGGCGGCATCGAGCTCTTCAATGGCGAGGTGCGACACCATTGTTAAGCTCTCGTTGTATAGAATGACAAGGATGAAGAGATGAGAGAGAGAGAGAGAGAGAGAGAGAGAGAGAGATGGGCGTGAAATCAAGCTGAGACGATGGCAGTGGCTGCATGTGATGGTGGTGCGGGTCTTTGTGGAGAGGGGCTCGTTGTGGTGGAGGGGTGTTGATGGGTGCCGAAAGTGTGAGAGACAGAAGGAAGTGTAGTTTTTTCCCTTTTTTGGTCGGAAAGCACTTGTCATAAGAAAGTTTGAGACGACAAAATACGAGCTTCAGAACAAAGCATTTCTAAAAGACAAGCTAACCGGTAAACGTCTATTGCGGTGGGTTTTGACAACCCAATTTGTAATACAATTACTCTCTCTTTGACAATGGGCCAACTTCAAATTGCTGAATGACTTTGCATGGGCCTGGCTTTCAGTGATAAGTGTATAGGCTCCCAACTCACTTGATCTGTTCCCTTGCTCATCATCTTCACTAGAGTTCGGTCAGTGGGAATGAGTTTTAAACGACATTCTTATGTTGAAATTGCAAACAAAATAGTCAAGGCTGCGAAGGACTTCCATTACTTGTCAAGGGTTTTGCTTTTTTTTTTTTTTTTTGGCAAAGGTAAGTAAAAAAAAAATAGGTTTTCGGTTTTTTTTTTTGCAGGGTAAAGGACAAGGAGAAAATATTAGATGGTCCCGGAGCGCCGAGTCACCGTGCCCCCCCCAATGAAGAGGCGACACCGGGCCCACCATTATTTTCCGTCAAATTTTTGCACTCCCTCCCTCTCTTCATTAAATGCTTCATTCTTCTGCCGGGTCCGCCATCACTTTTCAGAGAAGGTTTTGCGTCTCCCATCTCTCTCTTCATTAAATGCTTTATCCTTCTCTGCATACTTCTTCTCCCCCTCGCACGAAGAGCGCCCCTTCTCTCTTTCAAAATTTTCTCTCTGTTCTGCATATTTTTCTCCATCAAAGCCGCATGACGCCCGCCCTCTCTCTTTTTCAAAAATCTCTCCCTCCCAAAAGCCCACCCGTCGCCTCCTAGCTTGGCCGCCTCCGCCGTCGCCGCCAGGAGCCACTCGCTCCCTCTCTCTCTCTCTTAAGAGCCCCGCCGGTCGTAGCTAGGTCTTGAGTTCGTCGCGGTTGCCTTGCGGTCCTAACTCCAGCTGCTCGGTTTCATGTGGAGGAACGGCGAGCACGGACGGTGATGATTTGGTCGTCCTTGGTATGAAAGCGAGCTGCGACGACACCGCGGCCGCTGTTGTGAACGATCTCTCTCGCTCCTAAGAGCCGCGCCAGTCGTAGCTGCCGAGTCCCGACCTCGACCTCTGACCGCCTCCGCGTCTTGGTCATGGTCGCCTCCAGTCCGAACTCCAGCTCTTCGGTCGAGGTTCGAAGGGTCCGAGATGGGGGACAGCGAGGGGTTGGTGAGCTTGAAGAGGGACTTGAGAAGCCAGTTCTCGTCCTCCTCGAAGAAAAGCTTCGAGTCGGGGTTCTGCTGCTCGTCAGCCGGGGGGGACAGTGGTTGCTGGTCTGGGTGGAGGCCGGAGAAGAGGAGGCACGGCTCCTCAGCCGTGGGGACATGCAGCCTGCCGGCTTCAAAATCAAAAGATTGGCACACCGCCTTCAAGACAATCGGAAGAGTGTGAGAATCCGGCGGAACGCCCGCCCTCGCCATGAACGCGTACACGAGCAGCGCCTTTCTCGGGGCGTCTAGCCTCGCGTACGCTCTTATGATGTTGTTGCAGTGAAAGCGACGGGATTCGCCATTACTTGTCAAGGTTTTCGGTTCTTTTTTTGCAGGGTAAAGGACAAGAAGAATGGATTGAATTCAAAGATCTCGTACAACAATTTCAGGAAGATCATCAGAAGATTCTGAAAATAGTTTATGAAGCGTTAGATTATAACCAAAAGCAGATGTCTTTTGATATTGCATGTTTTATCCCGGATGTGGATTGTCGGATTGCCTCATATATGTGGCATCATTATTATCATATGAAATCGAGGTCCTTCGTGGTATGTCCCTACTAAAAATGGAAGAAAATAAAAATGCTAAGGTGCCTTGACAGGGAGATTATACGCGAAGGTTTCCATGATCCAGGAACAGGTGTTCGATTGATTCCTGCCATAGCCCAGGACACGAACAAGGGGAAAAAGGTATGTCGGTGGGGCGTTTTAGGGGTTGGTTGTTTCCCCCCGCGGGGGGGCTTGTGGGGGTGTGATATGAAGCATTCGAGCCTTAATTTGTTTTCCGATTTTCTTCGAAAAGGTTCATGGATGAAGCATTTTCTTTACCTCATGGTAGTTTAGGCATCCATAGTAATTAATTCTGTGTGAAGACTTTCACGTTTTTTGTTGACTTTTGTGGTCCATCATACAGAAAACAGACTGCCTTAACACTGAAGTGGCAGGCTATGAGATCCTGCTGAACACGGCATTTCTCAGCTTGGGTCGCGCCAATATTGGTAGAAAATTTGCAGATGCCTTATTGAACGTTCGGTGGCTTCATTGGCAAGGGTGCCCTCCAGATGCAGTGAACATTCATTTAGAGAAAATGAGACCCTAGTTATTCTCGATCTTTCATGGAGTAAGGTTACAGAATCCTTGGGAGGTTGCAAAGGAATTAAGGTGATTTATTAGCTGATTTGTTGTTGCGTTTGTGTTGGCCCTCAAGTAAATTGAGAGTTCTACGCCATCTGAACTGTTTCCCTTGTTTTGCGGATGGAGCGTCTGAAAGTCTTGAACCTTACAGGTTGTGCGGACTTATTAGTTACCCCCAGCTTCTCTTGTTGCCCAAATTTGGAGATACTGATCCTTGATTGATGTTCTCGATTGGTTCATTTAGATCCTTCAATTAATGATCTAAAGCTCTTGGTTACCCTGAATTTGAAGTTATGCTCTGAACTTAGCATGTTGCTAGCAGAAATGGATGGGATGAAAGCTTTGAAAGAGCTCTTGATTGATGGCACTTCCCTACGAGAAGTTCCCGCATCGATAGGCAAATTATTTCAACTGCAAATTCTTAGTGCCACTAATTGCTTCTCATTGGTTCGTGTTCCCGGTTTTGTTTGTGACTTCAGAATGTCTCTTTCAGTGCTAGCCGTGGATGATGCGAAAATTCTTGAACTACTTGAGTCAATTGGAGACTTGTGGCGACTTAGACGCTTGTCTTAGAGGGATTGTCGTGGGCTAAGAAAGCTTCCAGAATTCATTGGTATAAAGGGATACTCATTAGAAGAGTTGGATATTTCAGGTACGGGTATTTCAAAATTACCCGAATCTATTAAAAACCTGCGGATTTTGAGAGTGCTGAAGATGGATTCTTGTTTCTTAAGAAAATTTCCTCGTGAAATTGGAGAGTTGATAAGTCTTGAAGAAGTACATGCCTCCTGGTGTAGGAGTTTGGAGGGAGTCATTCCGAGGGCTATTTCGAATCTACATCGGCTTAGAGAACTGAGGCTTTGAGGTACACTTATATCCAGCCTTCCATCAGAAATTCATTTCATGTCAAGCCTTCAGACTCTGGATTTGCTACACTGTGACTTTCTTAAAGAGTTGCCTACCCTTCCCCCTAACCTAAGTAACCTCTATGTCAATCCCGACTTGAAGCAAAAATTGTTAGAAGCTTCAAAATTCCGCCGTTGGTGGCATTTGTTGCAATAAATAATACAACACTAGTTTGGATCATATGATTGAGTGTTGTCATTTGTTGTAATTAGTTGGGTTGATTACATTATGCCCACGGCAATTTAGATGTGTCAGCCTATCTTCTCAATTGAATATGTTTCCCTCTTTCTTATAATTCTATTTTTCATCTCAATGTGATGTATATCTATCAGTTTAGCATAGTCACGAATTTCAACGACAGTAGGTGATATTTTCAAAGCAACTGCGATAATGTAACAACACACGGACTGAATAAGAGAGAACGCTCATGTCATCAAAAATTAACCATTGAAGAATGCTGTGTCATTGGAAATTAGCCGTATCGTACACATTAGTTGTAAATTAGGCTGCGTTTGTTTTGATTTCTTTTTTCTGTTTTTAAACAATTTTTTTTTTGTTTTTTTGTTCCTGGGAACAAAAAAGGAACAGAAACGCATTTATTTGCGTTTTTGTTCCAAAATTATTTTTGTTCCCGAAACACATCTCGAATGAAATAAGAAACAAAAAAAAAAAAAGTTGTTTCTTGTTTCTAGAACAAAATTTAGAAACACTTTCCATTTTCTTCTCTCTTTTTTCTTCTTCTTTCTTCTTCTTTTTTCTTTCTTTTTCTTTGGCTGGGCCACTGCCCTCGGCCAGGGGCCGATCGGCCGTCGAGGGCGGCAACCTCACGGAGCGTTGCCGGCCCGCGAGGCCGAGCATTGTCGACCCCGGCGAAGCTCGGCCGCCTTGGCCGAGCTCGCCCAGCCAAGGCCAGGCCAACCTCGCGCCGGCCGGGCGAGCTCGATCTCGCCGCATCCAGCGAGGCCGAGCTCGCCCGGTGGTTGGCGAGGTTGAGCTCGCCGGCCACCGCCTGTCGGCGTTGCCTAGCGGTGGCCCCGCGACGCCGAGCCTTGCTGGCTAGGCGAGGCCGTTGGCCCTCGTCGGCCGGTTACCGGCCATGGCCGAGGCCGGCGACTAGCCAAAAGAAGAAAAAAAAAAAGGAAAAAGAAAAAAGAAAAAGAAAAAAGAAAAAAAAAAAAAGGAAAAATAAATAAGAAAAATAAGAAAGAAAAAATAAAATAAAAATATTAAAAAATAAAAGAAATAAAAATAATTATACAAATTTACCAAACGTATTTCTGTTCATTTTTTTTTTTTATTCTCAAACAAGTTTACCAAATGCGTTTTTTGTTCAAAAATTGTTCCTCGGAACAGAAACACTTTTTTCTATTTCGTTTCGGAACAATTTTTAAACAGAAATGTTACCAAATACGCCATTATTTTCCCAAACTTTGACCATGTTGCCCAATAGCACCAAATTTTGCGAAGTTACTTACTCTCCTCTTGAGCTCTTTTTTTGTCACTATTTTTTTTTTCCTGTGCATAACAAATTAAGTGTTCCTCAAAAGAATTTGCTTATTTTTCTTTACTAGAATAATCTCTACTCCATGGTGAATGAAGTTAAGAAAATAGAAAGGATGTATGACTAATATAGTTAACATTAATTCAGCCAAGATTCTCAAGAAAAATAATTTAATCCATTCTGAAATAGCACTTACGTAGACTATCGAACATATTTCAATTTCAGCTTCATATCTTTTAATTTTTGACGAAATTAACTCTAGAGATTATGCTTCATGTAGATGAAAATTTACCGTATTGTCCATATTAGTTGCCGAAGAAAAGCAGTTAACCTCATGAATGGCCATCATTTTCTTAATGAAGCATTTCATTTATAAATGTTCTGTTTATTAGAAACCGGAACTGGGACTATAGATCCAAGTTACACTAGTCCCGTTCTTTTAATCTGCAGCTCTCGTGTTGGAGTGTAGATCATCAGCATGTTTGTTTTTGGTCAATTTTTCAATTTGAACTAGAGGTGTTCGGTTCCAGATGGGACTTACTAGAGTTAAATTAGCCTAAAAGATAGAAACTTGGCCAAGCTTAAACCTACATTGCATGTCAGCATGAAAGAGTTGGTCTTGCTTCCCTTTTTCATAATTTACTACACGCAAAGATATGTAGATGCAAATCAACCAATGATAAGATAATGTTCCGTTTATTTTGTAGAAAATGAATGATTTTGAGAAATATTTTTTGAAAAGGATCACTTGCATTATTACTTACAAAAATTGATGAATACAAAATATTTTCATTGTCTACAAAAATATTTAGATAAAATTTATTGTTGATGATGGAAATATTTTTGTTATTAGCTAATTATTTTAAGTGATACAAACGATCATTTTTTGATTTTTTTTTTAAAATTATTTATTTTTTGTGAAACAAACAGAACCTTAACAACCCATTCATTGCATAAAAAGTTAAGTATTGGTCCCGATCCCTATAAAAAAAAAATAGCATTAGTTCGCAAGTTAGGCATGATCATTTAGTAGATTAAGCCCATACAAACTGCATTGTAATTGGACTGGCCTAAGCGGGGAGGAATGAACATATTAGAATTAATTGGACTAAGCCCATGGGAGTATGAATTTCGGCCAAGCCCGTTGAATACTCGCCATAGCCAATAATTGCGTGTGTATTGTGCCGGGGGTGATCTGAATTAAGAAATTGGCTCCTTTAAATTAACTTGGAAAGCAAAAAGGCGTATTCACTACCAATATGAGCTAGCACCTCTAAAGGAGATTGAGAAAGATACTCTTTATTTTTTATGGAAGTTAATGGGTCATTATTTTGGGGGGAAAAGGCGAGTGAGAGGCAAGATGGGCAAGATACTAAGAGCTTGTTTGGTTCGGCTTTTGGGGGATGCATTTGCCAAAATGCAAATACCTTTGGGTAATGGGGTTTTCCAAAATGCAAATATCGTTTGGTAAAATTTGCATTAAGATGCAACTTTGGCCAAAATACCGTTTGATAAAATTTATATTCGTAAATGACTTTTATTAAAATTAAAAAAAAAACATTTGTATTTTTTTTTTAAGTTTGGTCACTGGACCGCTGGATCTGGTTGCCGGACCGTCGGATCGGGCGGTCGGAGCATCGAATTTGGCAGCCAGATCGCCAGGCACGACCCAGGCGACGATCGCTTGGGTCGCGTGATTTAGGCCATCAGTCGCCTGGGTCAAGCGACCTAGGTGTTGCCTAAGGTCCGGCGACGGTCGCTGGGGTCAGGCGACCCTCAGGCCGCACGCACGACCCCTTGGCCGGCGGTCGTTGGCCTCCGATCGACGGTAGTTTGGAGAAGATGAACGGTACCGAAGACTTGCATTCCCAGGATGCAACTTCCCAAAGCACCTCCATATCTACATTTGGCTAAAGGCCCTTAAAGTCTTTTGGAGATGCAATTGCATCTTACCAAAGTCGCCCAAAAAAACGAATTAAATGCATTTGCATTTGGCCAAGGGACTTTAGAGTCCCAAAGCCCATTTGCAAAGCCGAATCAAACAGGGCCTAAACATTGAGTGAAGCTGGGAAAGAAAAGAAAACATTTGTGGAAGGTAAAGCAAAATGAGCCGTGAATCCGCATGGATAGTGGATATGTGAGTTGGACTTTCTACCTAATTACACAATGCATTAGTTGAGGCGACGAAGAACACCACCTCCGGAGAAGATCCCTACGAAAGCTTCTCCGCCTTCCAAAGGGGCCTTCCGATGGGTTGGTGTCATCCGACCGCCCTTATGCTTCTCTCGTGTGAGACGTTTGGCAAGGCTTATATTAATGAGTATTGTTGACACTTAAATTTTATCATTATTTTATTGAGAATTTAATCGCATATAAAATTAAGAATTAGTTCAAAAAAAAAAAAAAGGAGTAAAGAGTAAGTAAATAATTTTCATTAAAATGCATCGTGTATGTTTTTATTAAAATCCATTATGCATAGAAATTAGAGCATTTACATAACTATCACTAATTATTAAAATTAAAATTAACAAAATTTTTAAAACATCGAAAATTTTAAAAAAGTAAAAAAAAGAAGAAAGAAAAGTAAAAAAAATTCATTAAAAGGTATCGTGTTTTCATTATTGCACCGCGTATGGAATGGTCTTTTTTTTATTTTTTTTGGAAAATTTTTTGTCATCAAAAAGAAAAAAAAAAAATTAAGAAATTTTCATTAAAAGGTATGAGAAAAATCGAATGGGGCTCGCCCACCTATCTCTTATCCTTTTCTCCCTTTTGCGCTTGGCCAGCCCATCTCCTTTTATTTCAACCCGGCCCACGCGCAGGTCATCTTCCTCCCCTCATGCCAACCACGCTTCTGCAAAAAGAAGGAAATAGAGGAGAGTACAAGCAGAGGAGATAGGGGATCGCCATGGAGCAGATGGCGGTGTGATCCGCGGGTTGAATTAATCCGGCCGGCAAGCTGGCGGCGGCAGGGGCCATGCGCACCTGCCGGTTGTGAAGATGGAGAACCAGATGGAACTATGAAGATGAACAAATGCAGATGGAGATGAAGAATAGAATCTAGGATAGAGTAATCAATTCTGAAAGTGCTTCGTATTTCATTGTATCAAAGTATCATTGTAGTACAAAGTATTTGAAACAACAATGAATAAAGATCCTCTCTCTATCTTACTTGTATCTTTGCATTGAAACCTTCAGCCATTGATCATTCCTTCGGAAGCTTTCATTTGATACCGTGATGCAGAGCATTCACGAGGATATCTCTCTTTCTCTATATTCCCCTCTCTACGCTTACTTCTCCTTGTTATAGAAGAAGAAGTTCTGCTTCCCTCGTAATCGATAAAACTGAATATAGTTCATAGGGAAAACAGAATACAACTAACAGATTACACCTCATAGCACACGTGTTCGTTTTATATAACTTGGCGATCCATGTCATTCTTCACTTCAAGCATCTCCTTCATTGATGTCGATCCAAGCTGATCTTCATCGTGAGTTCTTCACCGTTGATCATCATCTCTTTGTAGTTTGTTGCATCGCCAAGTCCTCTGCTTTCTTTTGTTTATTGTTTTTCAACACGTGCCGTTGCCGTTCTTCTTCTTCAACTCTTGTTCCTTTATATTTAACATCCCCCCTCAAATTGGGAAGGGTGGATCCCATTCCCAATTTGGTGCAAAGAGACATATGAGCTTATCGGGAGAGGGATTTAGTGAAAATGTCAGCTAACTGAAGATGGCTAGGAATGTGTTGGACCTGAATGGAACCAGAAGACACCTTTTCACGAACGAAGTGAAAATCAACTTCGATGTGCTTTGTGCGAGCATGCAATATTGGATTTGCTGTGAGGGAAATAGCTGATCTATTGTCACAAAATAAAGATGTAGCTGCAAGGGGAATACCGATATCACGTAATACAAAGCTGATCCAAGTTAGTTCAGCTGTTGTAGAAGCTAGTGCTCGATACTCGCTTTTTGTGGAGGACCTTGAAACATGGATTGTTTCTGGCTAACCAAGAAATCAAATTAGAGCCAAGAAAAGTGCAGAAACCCGTAGTAGATCGTCGAGTGGTAGGACATCTTGCCCACAAGCATCTGAAAAACCATAGAGACTTGTTGAACTCCCCGGGAGTGGAGATAGAATCCAAGGTGGACAGTCCCTTTGACATATCGAATGACTCTTTTTAATTGATGAAAGTCTGCCACCGTTGGATGTTGCATCTTTGACAGAGAAGATTTGTTGCAAAAAGCTAGATCTGGCGAGTTATTGTTAAGTATTGAAGACCACCTACCAAGCTTCGTATTCAACAGATCTCGTTAGCTGAGTTTCAAAGCATTGGCCATGAGAACCGATCAAGTGGCAAGGTGTTGAGATTGGTTTGCAATCTGTCATATGAGCTCGTTTGAGTAAGTCAACAGCATATTTTGTTTGGCATAGAAATAAATTCTAGAAGGTGCGTTTGGCTTCAATGCCTAAGAAGTAGTGAAGATATCCAAGGTCCTTCATATGGAACCGAAGACCGAGATTCGAATCAATGTGGTTAAAAGTTGAGGTGAGCTACCCGTCAAGATGATATCATCGACATATAGCAGCAACAATACCGTATGAGACTCGCATGAAGAACAAATAAGGAGGGATCACCGTGCTGCAGAAAAACCAATTTCAAGAAGAAAGTTGCTGAACTTATCAAACCAGCTCTGAGCTTGTCAAAGGCCATATAAGGACTTGTGAAGTAGACAGACATAACTTGATTTTTTGAGGATGTATGAAGCCAGGAGGCTGTTCCATATAGACAGCTTTCATTCAAGTCTCCATGAAGAAAGGCATTTTTCAAATCAAGTTGGTGTATTGGCCATTGTTTCGTTAGAGCTATGGACAGACTATGCGAATTGTTGCATGTTTCACAACCGGGCTGAAAGTCTCGAAAGTCAAGTCCTCGCTTCTTGATGAAAGCCTTTGGCTACTAGTCGAGCCTTTAGCTTGTCTAGACTACCATCAGTGCCGCTTGGTCTTAAAGACCCACTTACAGCCCTACGACATTCATCTGGGTTTGTTCTGGAACCAAAGTGTCCAGTGTGATTGTCATACAAAGCACTCATTTCTTCTTGCATTGCACTGTACCAGGCTTTATCAGCCAATGTTGACTTAATGGATCTTGGTTCCATAGGAACTCGATACTCAGCCAAACAAGCATATTTTGGATTTGGCTTGATAATACCTGATTTGAGTCGAGTCTGCATATGATGAACAATAGGATTACTTTGAGAAGAGGATAGGCCAGGATTGTGTTGATCTGGTTCAGTAAATATTAGTAGGTAGTAAATTTTGAGAAGATGAAGAACCGTATACTTTTGGTTGTGTTTCGTGATGAAGTCATTCTGCATTGGTGCTGATGAAGTAGCTTGTGGCATCTGTTCATTGTAATAACCATCCATAATAGGATGATACTGACTTTTGTATGCTGACTGATGAAGAGAGCTAATGTTTGTTGTGTCAGTACTTGGAGGTTTGAGCAATTGAACTTCTCCAATCCATTGTCTATATAAAGGTGTATACTGTCCATACTCGTTGATCACCCTTTTGTGAAAGGAAAAAAGTGTTTCATCAAAACCACATGCCTACTAATATATATACGATTATCGGTAGGTACAAGACATCTATACCCTTATGCGGTTCATCGTATCCTTAAATACACAGGTAAGGGATCGAGGATCAAATTTGTGTATTGTGTATGGTCTTAAGCATGGATAACATGCACAACCAAACACCCTCAAATGATCATACTGTGGCTGACTATTATGAATCTTGTTATAGGGTGTATCCATCTTTAGTTTTGGTGTTGGAAGAATATTTACAATGTAATTTGCTGTGACAAAGGCATCCACCCAAAATTTCAGTGGAACCTTGGAATGATATAACATGGCTAATCCCGCCTCTACAATGTGTCGATGTTTTCTCTCCCGAAACTCCATTCGTTCTAGAGTGTGTAGACAGGATAGATGTTGTTTTATGCCACAATTCTGCGATGACATTGAAATCTATTACTTATAAACTCTCCTCCTCCATCACTTTGGAAAATTTTGATTTGATGATTGTATTGTTTCTCAACTAATTTTTGAAATCGAACAAAGATATCATAGAACTCAGACTTCAACTTCATGGGATATAGCCAGCTATATTGTGAGAAACTGTCAACAAAATCACATAGTATCTAAACTTAAAAGAATTAACTGGTGAGGGTCCCCAAATGTCACAATGAATCTTTTCTAATGGCAAATTCGATGTAGAATCTGATAATGGAAAGGATAGAGCTGTACTTTTTGCTATTTGACAGCTGCTGCAAACATTCGAAGAAGTTGAATTAAAGTGGATCAGCTTCTGATGTTGCAGATGTTTCACTATCTGAGAATTTGTATGAGCCAGCCTCGATGCCATATGTCTTCATCCACGCTTTCCTGTCTTTGAGTAAAGAAAGCTACCGTAGTCAGTGTATCAACTTGATAGAGGCCTCTAGTCTTCCTTCCGAGCTTGACTCATGCTTTGGTATTGTTGTCCTTTACATAAACACCAAGTTTGTCAAAGATAAACGAGCAAGGATAGTCATCGGTGAGCTTAGAAACTGAAATAAGATTCTTCTTTATTTCTGGTACTATGAGAACATCATTAAAGGGGTAATGTATTTACCTTCTGTATTTAGACAGGTGTTACCAATATGTGTAATGTGCAAACACGATCCATTTCCTACCATCACAAGATTGGGTCCTTGGTATTTATAAAAGGTATGAAGAATACCGGGATTAGCACTTATGGGCTGTAGCACCAATATCGGGTACCATTCACTTCCTTTTGATCTTCAATATGCATTGGCTGTCAGTTGTTGCTGAATATCTTCTACTTGATAAGAATTGTCAAAGCGATACCAAAGAACGGAGAGCATCATGCCCAGGTCGCTTACATATTTGGCATTCCAATCTAGCAATACCTGTGTCTTTCTCATCCCGCAGACTTTTACTTGAGTTTAATGAGAGAGAAGGATAAGATTTGGTATTCTGGTACCTTTGAGAGTAAGTGGCATAGGGTCGAAATCCCTGATTAGCTGCAGAGAATGTATTTCTTTGTCTGAAATGTTGATCTCCTTGCCCTTGAATTGGTACTTCTCCTCTATAATTCTGATTTCTTTCAGCATAACCAAATCCTCGACCTCTATTATTAGCAGCTCTGCCACGACCATAACTGCGGCCACCCCTGTAACTTCCTCTTTGAGCTATAAATCCAGAGGTTTGAGAAATATATTCTCCATCAGTATTCTCTTTAAGCTGCATTTGAGATTGTCTCTGCCCAAAATAGGCCAAACTGGGATTAAACTGACTTTTAGAATAAGTCTTCATCCTTGACTCAAACCTTTCTAGCTGAGCAATAACCTCATCATAATCAGGTTGAGGCTTTAAACAATATATGGTGGTTCAAAGATTCTCATATTCTGGGCCTAATCCTTCCAGCACACCAAAGATTTTGGTTATTCATCCACAGGTTTACTTATCGCATTCAACTGATCACATATAGATTTGTATTCTCTGAGATAGACAGAGAGTTTGATCAAGCTTCGGGCAGATTGTAGTTTCCCTCTAAGTTTGAATTCCCTAGCAATTGATTTCTGTGGTAAATCGCTTTAGAAGTGTCTCCATACTTCAAAAGATGTCTCTAAACCAATTATTAGGCTCAAAATACTCTCGGGATAGCTCCACCGATCCAAGACGAAAACCAACTAATCTGTTCTTGTCCAGTCAACATAGTCAAGATTAATAAGATCAGATTCACAACCTTCAACATCATTTTGCAGCATTCGAGGAGGTGAAAGAATATCACCATTAATCAAACCAAAGAGCTCTTGGCTTTTCAGAAATCTTTGGACCTGAGCTTGCCACAACAGAAAATTATCTTCGACAAGTTTGATTGTGACAAAATTCGAGATGTTCACATGTATTGGGAAAGGATACTTTGGTGTTCTTACTGCCATTGTCACAAACTTTCAACTTGAGAGAGAAAATATCAGTAATACTGATGGATTTCTTATATGTTTACCGTAAGACTTGAAGTTGCTGTTGCTTCAGATTCTCCATTTTTACATGAATAGCAACTTCTGAATAAAACTTTCCATCAGATACAGTAAATCAATCAGTGCTCTGATACCATGTGAAGATGGAGAACCAAATGGAACTATGAAGATGAACAAATGCAGATGGAGATGAAGAATAGAATCTAGGATAGAGTAATCAATTCTGAAAGTGCTTCGTATTTCATTGTATCAAAGTATCATTGTAGTACAAAGTATTTGAAACAACAATGAATAAAGATCCTCCGTTCTACCTCCTCTCGTTCTATCTTACTTGTATCTTTCCGCATTGAAACCTTTCTGCCATTGATCATTCCTTCAAGCTTTCATTTGATACCGTGATGCAGAGCATTCATGGAGGATATCTCTCTTTCTCTATATTCCTCTTCTCTACGCTTACTTCTCCTTGTTATAGAAGAAGAAGTTCTGCTTCCGTAACCGATAAAATTGAATATAGTTCATAGGGAAAACAGAATACAACTAACAGATTACATCTCATAGCACACGTGTTAGTTTTATATAACTTGGTGATCCATGTCATTCTTCACTTCAAGCATCTCCCTTCATTGATGTCGATCCAAGCTGATCTTCATCGTGAGTTCTTCACCGTTGATCATCATCTTTGTAGTTTGCTGCATTGCCAAGTCCTCTGCTTTCTTTGTTTATTGTTTTTCAACACGTGCCGTTGCCGTTCTTCTTCCTCAACTCTTGTTCCTTTATATTTAATACCGGTTGCCCTTAAAAGAGAGAGGCTTGCTCATTTGTTCGGGGTTTTTTTTGGGGTTCAAGCTGCAAAGGAGAGAGATTGGAAGAGCTCGGGAGAGTTTTAAGCGAGTGAGAGGGAGAGAACTAAACAGTGAGGGAGCTCAAGAGGGTGGTTGACCGCGCCGTTCGTTCCTCAAGCACCGTCCCGCAGTGCTCCCCTTGAACCAGGTAGGTCTTGTGCGTAGCTTTTTGATTTGTGTCGAGTTGCATCACTTTCCCGAGGATCTCGCTTCGGGAACACCGCGGGATGGCCAGTCATTGCTCGATCCATTTCGAGTTCACCCTCCCATCGCCGTTGGGGAAGTCGAGTAGGGATCTCTCATTTTAAACGCTCGTTCTCGAGAACCCCGCTGCCCGCCCCTATTTTGGTAGGATAGGACGTTGAGTTTTGCTCCTCCTATTAGTCACACGCGTATTGGGCTTAAATGTGGGCTAATGTGGTTAATTTCAATGCCCATTTGACGATCTTTTTTATTTTTTATTATTTAAGTTTGGCCCCGAGTCTGAGTCCAAAAAGGGTTGATATTGTTCCTCCATTTCATGCCCGCCCCATGTTCGACGATATGTCCAAGTCGGCTTAGGTGCGTACATTACCAATTCCCATGTGTTCTTGAACGCGGATGTTGCGACCAATTTTTTCGGGATGTGAACCACCTAAAACTAGGTTAATGGATTACTAAGTCTTTGCTTTTAGCTCGGACTCTCCCTAAGCCCATACCAATTCGCGACTTAGATTCAAATTTCTTAACATGTAAATTGATTTTATTTAGGAGTCGCCATTAATCGTTTATGGTAGGTCGATTAGACACCTAAGTAAAATAATGGGAGAATTACTTACTCCTACGAACCCGAGACTAAGGGACGGGTACTTGATTACATTAGATTTCTCTAATGCCCTTTCGGTACCATTCTTTTTATTTTCAAAAATTGTTTGGCAAGCAACTTGAATTGATTTTAATTCCTTAACATGTGAGGTGACCACGCGTGTGCGCATACCACCAATTTAACACTCGGAAAGCAATTTAATATTGCAAAACATACCTAGGAGCAACGAAAGCATCTACATTGTTAAATCAGAGTTCACATCAGCAGCCCTAGATATGATTTCTAATTAACATGCAATTTCAATTTTTGTTTTCACTTTATTTAATGAAAATCATGACTTATGCAATGCATGTGATCAAATATGACATGGCAGCATGACCTAAACTATATGACATGAAGAAATGCAATAATTAAATGCAATCCAAATTAATCAAATGATGATAGGTAATGTGATGCAATGACATACTAAAATGACACGCAACATACAATTTAGTATGCGAGTTATATGTCATGCGACATTTATTAAATAACTTAGTCTAATGACGAGGAAGTTTTAATTAAATGAACCTAATAAAAACTAAATGACGTGCATTTGATATTTCTATTTAAAATGCAAAAATGATCTAGCTATATTAAAATTCTATCTAATTTAAACTAAGGATCAAATCACATTAAATCCTAATTTAAACTAAGATATGATCTTAATCTAACATGCAATTTATCTAATATGCAATGACGTGCAAAGAATGCCCTAATTCAACATGATATATGCATGATGATTTTTTGTGTTTTTATATTAAGTTCGAAATTAAAATTTCACATGCAATTCAAATAATGATAAAACTAACAACCTAAATGAATGCATTTTTTGTTTTGTTTTGTTTTTATATTTTTTTTTTAAGTTCGAATAAAATCCCTATTCTAGATATATAAGATAACGAGAA